>NC_057420.1:2428292-2443292 GCF_019320065.1 Cervus canadensis
TGTGATGGGTCTGTTAAGATCTTCTATTTCTTCCTGGTTCAGTTTTGGAAAGTTATACTTTTCTAAGAATTTGTCCATTTCATCCAAGTTGTCCATTTTATTGGCATAGAGCTGCTGGTGGTAGTCTCTTATGATCCTTTGTATTTCAGTGTTGTTTGTTGTGATCTCTCCATTTTCATTTCTAATTTTGTTAATTTGGTTCTTCTCTCTTTGTTTCTAATGAGTCTTGTTAATGGTTTGTAAATTTTGTTTATTTTTTCAAAAAACCAGCTTTTAGCTTTGTTGATTTTTGCTATGGTCTCTTTAGTTTCTATTGCATTTATTTATGCCCTGATTTTTAAGATTTCTTTCCTTCTGCTAACACTGGGGCTCTTCATTTCTTCCTTCTCTAATTGCTTTAGGTGTAGAGTTAGGTTATTTATTTGGCTTTTTTCTTGTTTCTTGAGGTAAGTCTGTAATGCTATGAACCTTCCCCTTAGCACTGCTTTTACAGTGTCCCATAGGTTTTGGGTTGTTGTGTTTTCATTTTCATTCATTTCTATACATATTTTGATTTCTTTTTTGATTTCTTCTATGATTTGTTGGTTATTCAGAAGCGTGTTATTTAACCTCCATATGTTTGAATTTTTAACACTTTTTTCCCTGCAATGGAGATCTAGTCTCACTGCACTGTGGTCAGAAAAGATGACTGGAATGATTTCAATTTTTTGGAACTTCCAAGACCAGATTTATGGCCCAGGATGTGATCTATTCTGGAGAAGGTTCCGTGTGCACTTGAGAAAAAGGTGAAGTTGATTGTTTGGGGGTGAAATGTCCTATAGATATCAATTAGGTCTAGCTGGTCCATTGTGTCATTTAAAGTTTGTGTTTCCTTGTTAATTTTCTGTGTAGTTGATCTATCCATAGTTGTGAGTGGGGTATTAAAGTCTCCCACTATTATTGTGTTTCTATTAATTTGCTCTTTCAATACTCGTTAGTGTTTGCCCGTACATATTGCGGTGCTCCTATGTTGGGTGCATACATAATTTATAATTGTTATATTTCTTCTTGGATTGATCCTTTTGATCATTATGAGTGTCTATCTTTGTATCTTTTCACACCTTTATTTGAAAGTCTAATTTTAATCTGTATGATATTTTTTTCCCAGCTTTTCACTTTTAGTCTGTATGTGTCTCCTTGTTTGAGGTGGGTCTCTTGTAGACAGCATTATAGGGGTCTTGTTTTGTATCGCATCCATTCAGCCAATCTTTGTCTTTTGGTTGGGGCATTCAACCCATTTACATTTAAGGTAATTATTGATAGGTGTGGTCCCGTTGCCATTTACTTTGTTGTTTTGGGTTCACGTTTATACAACCTTTCTGCGTTTCCTGTCTAGAGAAGATCCTTTAGCATTTGTTGAAGAGCTGGTTTGGTGGTGCTGAATTCTCTCAGCTTTTGCTTGTCTGTAAAGCTTTTGAATTCTCCTTCATATCTGAATGAGATCCTTGCTGGATACAGCAATCTAGGTTGTAGGTTATTCTCTTTCATTACTTTCAGTATGTCTTGCCATTCCCTTCTGGCCTGGAGGGTTTCTATTGATAGATCAGCTGTTATCCTTATGGGAATCCCTTTGTGTGTTATTTGTTGTTTCTCCCTTGCTGCTTTTAATATTTGTTTTTTGTGTTTGATCTTTGTTAATTTGATTAATATGTGTCTTGGGGTGTTTCACCTTGGGTTTATCCTGTTTGGGACTCTCTGGGTTTCTTGGACTTGGGTGGCTATTTCCTTCCCCATTTTAGGGAAGTTTTCAGCTATTATCTCCTCGAGTATTTTCTCATGGCCTTCCTTTTTGTCTTCTTCTTCTGGGACTCCTATGATTTGAATGTTGGGGTGCTTCACATTGTCCCAGAGGTCCCTGAGGTTGTCCTCATTTCTTTTTATCCTTTTTCCTTTTTTCCTCTCTGCTTCATTTATTTCCACCATTTTATCTTCTACCTCACTTATCCTATCTTCTGCCTCCGTTATTCTATTCTTGGTTCCCTCCAAAGTGTTTTTTATCTCATTCATTGCATTATTCATTTTTAATTGACTCTTTTTTATTTCTTCTAGGTCTTTATTAAACATTTCTTGTATCTTTTCAATCTTTGTCTCCAGGCTATTTATCTGTAACTCCATTTTGTTTTCAAGATTTTGGATCATTTTTATTTTCATTATTCTAAATTCTTTTTCAGGTAGATTCCCTATCTCCTCCTCTTTTGTTTGACTTGGTGGGCATTTTTCATGTTCCTTTACCTGTTGGGTATTTCTGTGCCTTTTCATCTTGTTTAGATTCCTGTGTCTGGAGTGGGCTTTCTGTATTCTGGAGGCCTGTGGTTCCTTTTTATTGTGGAGGATTTACCTAACCGTTGGGTTAGACAATTGGCTTGTCAAGGTTTCCTGGTTAGGGAAGCTTGTGTCAGTGCTCTGGTGCGTGGAACTTGATTTCTTCTCTTTGGAGAGCAATGGAGTGCCCAGTGATGAGTTTTGAGATGGGTCTATGTGTTAGGTGTGACCTTGGGCAGCCTGTATGTTGACGTTCAGGGCTATGTTCCTGAGTTGCTGGAGAATTTGCATGGTATGTCTTGCTCTAAAACTTATTGGCTCTTGGGTGGTGGTTGGTTTCAGTGTAGGTATGGAGGCTTTTGGACGGTCACTTATTACTTAAAGTTCCATGTAGGCAGGAGTTTTCTCGTGTTCTCAGGTTTTGGGCGTAAGTCTCCTGCCTCTGGATTTCAGTTTTATTCTTCCTGTAGTCTCAGGACTTCTCCAACTATACAGCACTGATAATAAAACTTCTAGGTTAATGGCGAAAAGATTCTCCCCCATTAGGGGCACCCAGAGAGGTTCACAGAGTTACATGAAGAAGAGGAGAGGGAGGAGGGAGATAGAGATGAGCAGGAGGAGAAAAAGGGGGACTCAAGAGTAGAGAGACAGATCTACGCAGCTGTCTGGTCCCAGAGTGTTCTCCGTAGCCCAGACACCTACAAAGATTCACAGAATTGGATTGGGAAGAGAAGGGGAAAGGAGGAAATAGAGGTGTTCTGAGGTAGAAAACAGAGAGTCAAGATTGGGAGAGAATAATCTTCAGTTTAAAAATAGGGCTGCTCTTCTTTTTTTTTTTATGGTTATAGTGTATTGAAAAATGAAAATTAAGGAGTAGTAGAGGAGTACTAGAGGACTTTAAAAGAAATAAGAGAAAAAGAAAAATAGAAAATAGAAGAGAAAAAGGAAAGAGAAAAAAAGAAGAAAAAAGAAAAAAAGGAAAAAGCAAAAAAAAAGAAAGAAAGAAAAAAAAATTTCTTTTTCCCCTAATTAAAAAAAATCGTAAAAATCTATGAAAATGAAAGTTAAGGAGTAATGGGGGAGTAATAGGGAATTTTAAAGGAAAATAAAAGAAAAAATAAAAAAGAAAAAAAATATATTTTTTGTCTTACTTAAAAATAAAAAAGTAAAAATATATCTAGGAATTTCTCTGGAGCTGTTGCGGTCAGTGTGGGTTCAGCTCAGTTTCAGATAGCTCCTCGTTCCAGCTTACACTTCTCAATATCTACAGGCCACTTCCCGTGTAGTCGGTGTTTTCTACAGGGATTTTATTTATTTATTTATTTTATTTTATTTATTTTATTTTTTATTTTTTTATTTTTTATTTTTTTATTAGTTGGAGGCTAATTACTTCACAACATTTCAGTGGGTTTTTTCATACATGGATATGAATCAGCCATAGATTTACACGTATTCCCCATCCCGATCCCCCCTCCCACCTCCCCCTCCACCCGATTCCTCTGGGTCTTCCCAGTGCACCAGGCCGGAGCACTTGTCTCATACATCCCACCTGGGCTGGTGATCTGTTTCACCATAGGTAGTATACATGATGTTCTTTTGAAATATTCCACCCTCACCTTCTCCAACAGAGTCCAAAAGTCTGTTCTGTATTTCTGTGTCTCTTTTTCTGTTTTGCATATAGGGTTATCGTTACCATTTTTCTAAATTCCATATACATGTGTTAGTATGCTGTAATGTTCTTTATCTTTCTGGCTTACTTCACTCTGTATAAGGGGCTCCAGTTTCATCCATCTCATTAGGACTGGTTCAAATGAATTCTTTTTAACAGCTGAGTAATATTCCGTGTTGTATATGTACCACAGCTTCCTTATCCATTCGTCTGCTGGTGGGCATCTAGGTTGCTTCCATGTCCTGGCTATTATAAACACTACTGCGATGAACATTGGGGTGCACGTGTCTCTTTCAGATCTGGTTTCCTCAGTGTGTATGCCCAGAAGTGGGATTGCTGGGTCATATGGCAGTTCTATTTCCAGTTTTTTAAGAAATCTCCACACTGTTTTCCATAGCGGCTGTACTAGTTTGCATTCCCACCAACAGTGTAAGAAGGTTCTCTTTTCTCCACACCCTCTCCAGCTTAGGGATTTTAATCTGTTGCACCAGTCCCTTCTGAAGCGGTTCCCTTTGTTTATTTGGCTTCTGTTTGCCGGTCTCTTCAGAGCCTCATTTCCGCCCTGACACAGGCGGGCAGAGGTGGACTCTTATTCAGGTAGCTAGTTCCCTTGCGCTGCTGGGAGAGGCTGACGCTGCGGGGATGGGCTGGCGCTGCGGGGGCGGGGCTGACGCTGCGGGGAGGGGCTGGTGCTGCGGGGACTGGCTGGCGCTGCCGGGAGGGGCTGACGCTGCTTTCTCCGTCTGCGCTGCTCAGGCTCCCAACTGCTCTATATGGAGCGCGCCCTGCGCTGCGCGAGGTTCCAGCCCTCGGGTGTTCCACAAAAGCGTGGAACAAAAAGCTCCGCCTGCTCTCTGTGCCTTCCCCGTCAGAGCGGTCCAAGCAACCAGGGGCTTGATGGGCACACTCTCCCCAGGTGTGGCGCGCCCACTCCTTTCCACGGACCCAGTCTCAGTTTCCGCTGGCGCCAGTCGGGTGCCTGCGCCTTCTGCCCTCCGCGTCCCCAGCCCCAGTCCCGCCCGCACCGATCGGGTGCCTGAGCCCTGTGACTCGCCGCGACCTTCCCCTCCCCCCTGCCTCCTGCCTCCGGCGGGGCTGGGCCGGTCCGCAGCCTGCGAGCTCTTCTCTGGCCTTTCTTGGTCTCTTTGTTCTGCGAACGGCCAGCAGTGTGTTCGGGCTGGTTAATTTTCTCTCTCTCTTTTGGTCTCCCACAGTTCAAGTTGGCAACTCACAGAAGCTCCCTCCCATTGTCCTCAGGGTACTCAGGCCCGGACCCTACCCCAAGCAATGCTGCCTAAGACTCCCTTCCCGGGACGGATCTCCGTCCTTAGCTCTTTTGTCTCACTTTTTATCTTTTATATTTTGTCCTACCTCCTTTCAAAGACAACAGACTGCTTTTCTGGGCGCCTGATGACCTCAGCTAGTGATCAGAAGTTGTTTTGTGAAGTTTGCTCTGTGTTCAGTTATTCTTTTGATGAACTTGTAGGAGAGAAAGTGGTCTCCCTGTCCTACTCCTCTGCCATCTTGGCTCCTCCAGTTATTTTCTATCTTTAGTACATTCATTAATAAGATTGTACAAACTCAATTGTCTACAAAATCCTGAAAACCACCAATAAAACATCAGAGAGGAAATTTACTTTTGTTGTGCTTGATAAAAAGTATATTGATAAACATGAAATGTGATAACCACTTCCACATTCAAAAAAAAAAAACAAAAAAAAAAAAACAAAGAAGAAATCCCCTAACCCACCACATACATTTCTGATTCAGATGAGAAAGTAAGTACTTGTTCCTGCATATAAGTAAAGAAGGGTGTTCTCTGAAGACTGTAACACCCTCCTTCCACTCATCGCCTATGTGAGGACTACATCACATGTGGCCCCAAGACCAAAGGCAAATGTGACCTGGACATGGGGATAGAACCAGGCTGATTAGTAGAGCAGGCAAGTGAGATTTCTGAAATACATGGAGGTAGCAGAGGCTGCAACTAGCAACCAGAAATCCACAGGGAAACAGGAAAGAATCTGTCTGCTCAAGGAGATCTTTTAAGAAATAGAGTGTGTGGACTTCCTGGTAGTCTAGTGGATTGGAATTGCATGCCAATGCATGGGAGACAGGTTCAAGTCCTGATCGGGGAGGATCCCACATGCTGTAGATTAACTAGTCCAGAGCCACTATGATTGCACCCTTGGTCTAGATCCTGGGAGCCTTAACCACTGAGACCACGTGCTGAAAGTATGGAAGCCCTAGCACCCTAGAACCTGAACTCTGCAACAAGAGAAGCTACCACAATGAGAAGCCAGTGCACCACAACTGAGAATGGACAGTGTTAGTCAATCAGTCATGTCCGACTCACTGGGACCCCATGGATGCATTGTAGCCCAGCAGGCTCCTCTGTCCATAGGATTGTCCAGGCACGAATTCTGGAATGGATTGTCATGCATTCCTCCAGGGAATCTTGCCAACCCAGGGATGGAACTCGGGTCTCCTGAATTGCAGACAGATTCTTAACCTTTTGAGCCCCCAGGGAATCCCACCACAACTACTAGGTTGGCCACCACGTCTACTAGGTAGCCTGTACTTGCTGTGATGAGAGAAAGCACTTGTGCAACAAGGAAGACCCAACACAACCAAAAAAAATACATTAATTGTTGTTCAGTCACTCACTCCTGTTCCACTCTTGGCAGCCCCATGGACTGCAGCCCACTATTCTTCCCTGTCCTTCACCAACTCCTGAAGTTTACTGAGACTCATATCCATTACTTAAGTGATGCCATCCAACTGTCTCACCCTCTTTGGCCTCCTTCTCCTTCTGCTGGGCTCTTGATTTTCCTTATGGCTGTATATGTATATGTGTAATTTCAGTCACACATTTTATTGTTGCTATAAACATCTGCCTCTACACTGTGAAGACTGGCTGACTTTCTTTTATTGTTTGTTGCTTTGTTTGTTTTCTTCTTCTTCCAATTTTTTTTCTCTTTCTTGTAATTTTAGTTTAAAAATTTTTCAACCTATTATATGTTTTCCCATTTATTCCTTTGTTTGCCTATCCTACCTTTCTTTTCCCCTTGCAGTTAATCTCTAACATAGAAGTCGTCTTCAGTTTCCTCTATTTAAATTGGTATATCAATACTTTCTTTCTCTTCTTTACTTTCCTATCAATATATTTGTTAGCTTTGTTTTCATTAGTTTAATCCCCTTTGGCAAGATGATTTAGTTTTGCTTTCTAGTGTAGGCTCTAGTTTTGTTCTTAACATGTAAATATATTAGGAATTTTCTTTATTTGTTGGTTTGATTACTGTATTTTATTTTTACCAGACTCCTTTCAGTTTGATAATGGTTGTGTGGATATATACATACATATATAGGCATATATATACATATATATGGACATATGTATATATACATAAATATATATACATTTTATTTTTATTGGACTCCTTACACTTTGGTAATGTGGGTGTGTCTGTGTGTGTATATGTATTCATATATACAAATGTATATAAACATATATATATATGCATGTTGGATATTTTCATTATTACTAGCCTAATTTTGTAACTACAATTTGGCTGGAGTCTATCTTTGGTGTCCCGTATTTGAACTTTTCTCATGGTCTTAATGCCACAACAAACCTCTTGTGGAATCTTCATTCCTGACAAGAGATCAAGCCCTAAGCACTCACTCAACTATCCAAGACTACCAGAGAACTAACCCTCAAGGATAGCAAATACTGTGAAGAAACACATAGGAAACCACTTCAACACAAGACCCAGCATCACCCAACCATGAGTTGCACCCCGTGAGGTATACCTAAGCCAAAGAACAAACAAACCAAACAAAAATAAAAAGCCAATCATCAGCTGCCTGGACTTACAAATTACTCAGCCTTGCCCATCAGAGGAAAAACAAACAAAGATTAACTGACCACATATTTCTTCAGAAGCACCATATGCAAAACACTGGATGGACCTTAGTAAGAAAGGAAGAGAGAATTAAACCTTGAAGCCTGGGTAAAGAGAGCTGAAACAAAAGAATTTGCAAAAATAATGGAAAGTCAGAAAAATACTACAAAAATGAAGAAGAAGCTAGAAATACAGAAGTCCAAAACAATGAAGAAGAAATATATATATTTCTGAAGAAGGATTCAGTAAAAAATATGAGAGTAAAGATGATCAACAATTTGAAAACAAAATGGAGAAAGTAAAATAATCAATGAAGTAATCCTTAGATGAACTGAAGAATAAACTTACAGAAACAAACAACATAACTACTGAAATCAGAAACAATGTAAAATAAATCAATAGCAGACTATAAGAAGCAGAAGAATGGATCAGTAGGCTGGAAGGTAAAATGGACGAAATAATTGCTAAAGAGCAGAATAAAGTAAAAAGAAGGAAAAGAATGGAGGATACACTCAGAGATATCTGGGACAATATTAAATGCATCAATAGTCCAATTACAGGAGTCCCAGAAGAAGAAGAGAGGAAGAAACAGTATGGGAAACATTTTTGAAGGGACTAGAATTAAAATTTTCCACAATGAGGAAAAGGAAATAGTCAAACAAGTTCAAGAGGCACAAAGAGCCCCATACAGGACAAAACCAAAGAGAAATATTTCAAGACACATACTAATCAAACTAGCAAAATTTAAACACAGAGAAAGGATATCAAAAGCAATAGGGGAGAAGCAACATGCCACATACAAAGGAAACCCCATATCTTGAGAGTTGCTCTTTCAACAGAAAATCTGCAGGTCAGAAGGGAATGGACGAATATATTTAGATTACTGAGTGGGAAACTTGTACTACCAAGATTACTGGACCTGAGAAGTATATCTTTCAAAATTGATGGAGAAATCAAGAGCCATTCAGAGAGGCGAAAACATAAAACACCTCAGTACCACAAAGGCATCTTTAGAAAAAACTGTGAAAGTGACTTATATAGTCAACAATACAACAGAAAAAGGAAAAAAAAAAAATCTGCATAATCAACCCAAATCACTTAACGAAATGACAATTTATTTCATTTAATTCAGAACTAGGGTCACAGGTCAGTCACTCAGCTGTGTCCAACTCTTTGCGACCACATGAACCACAGCACAAAATGCCTCCTGCCGGGAGCCAGCACACAAGATCCCACCCATGACAAGGTCATGAGGAGAAGACCTGGCAAGCAAGGCAGATCAGGACTTCAGGGATTTCAAAAAGCTGTCCCAGTGCTCACCTTAAAGATGATATCTGTCTTTTTGATGCTTGCTATATTAGACTACTCCCTAATTTCTGTGACACAGGTTGAAGGCCTTCCCCAATCTCTTTCCAACCAGAATCAACTTAGAACTTTAGTCAATATGTTCCCACAGATGGTGGAATCCTATAAGATTATCCAGGATGAAAGGTGTGATTCAATTTATACCCCTTTGCTGGCATTCTAGCCTGCTTGGCAAATGCGTACTAATGCACATGACTGCTCACAACAACTTAATTATGGACAGAATGAATAACCTGATCACACAAAAGGCCCTAATAGTTAGAGAGACCTTCAGGGGTTGAGAAAGCCCTATTGGACAACACAAAAATATTATTCTAAACATGGTTATAGTTAAAGATTCAGAAATATAAGAGTTTAGAGTTGTTCATTTTAACCAGGAATGCTGAAGAGGGGCTGCCTTACCGGAGGTGCAGAGTCTTAGTGAGGTAAAACTTTTAGAAAATTTAACTGATAATTTCTGCAAAAAGACTGATGTTTGTGTTCAATAAAGAATAGATTACAGAAAACAAACTTGCATTCACATAGTTCATAAAATGCCAATAGGCCACATGACCAGAAGATGATGTAAAAGACTTTAGCAAACAAGTATGCAGAAACACCCTGGTTTCATGAAGGACAGGGTGATATAATTAAACTATTTTCCCCTTAAAAATGTGCTAACATAGAATATAAAAGCTATGGTAAAAAATAAATATTTGCCAGACTCTGCTGCACACCCCCAGCATGGTCTTTCTGTCTCTGTCGGTCTCTCTGTCTCGCTGATAGCGTTCATCCTGAGGATACCCCTGGATCATGCTGAAGCTGGACCCCGGAAGCAACCCTGTCCATCACCAACTCCTGGATTTTACCCAAATTCATCTCCATTTAGTTGGTGATGCCATCCAACCATCTCATCCTCTGTCTTCCCTGTCTCCTCTTGCCCTCAATCTGTCACAGTATTGGCACCTTTTCAAATGAGTAAGCTCTTCACATCAGATGGTCAAAATACTGTAGTGTCAGCTTCAACATCAGTCCTTCAATGAAAACCTAGCACTGATCTCTTTTAGGATGGACTGGATGGATCTCCTTGCAGTCTAAGGGACTCACCAGAGTCTTTTTCAACACCACAGTTCAAAACCATTAGTTCTTCAGTGCTCAGCTTTCTTCATACTTCAACTATAACATGTGTACATGACTACATGAAAAAATAGCCTTGACTAGATGGACCTTGTTGCCAAAATAATGTCTCTGCTTTTTAATATGTTCTCTATTTTGGCCATAGCTTTCCTTCCAAGGTGTAAACGTTTTTTAATTTCATGGCTGTAGTCACCACTCCAGTGATTTTGGAGGCCAAAAGAAAAGAAAAAAAAATTTTTAAAGTCTGCCAGTGTTTCCAGTTTTCCCATCTATTTGTCATGAACTGATGGGAACAGATGCCATGATCTTCATTTTCTGAATGTTTAAAAAGCTGAGCACTGAAGAACTAAGTCAACTTTTTCACTCTCCACTTTCATTTTAATAAGAGGCTCTTTAGTTCTTCTTCACTTTCTGCTCTAAGGATGATGCAATCTGCATATTTGAGGTTATTGATACTTCTGCTGGCAATCTTGATTCCAGCTTGTCCTTCATCCAGCCCGCATTTCTCAAGATATACTCTGCATAAAATTACTATACAAGGGTGATGATATTCAGTCATGATGTACCCCTTTTCCTCTTGGAAACCAGTCTGTTGTTCCAAGCCCAGTTCTAACTGTTGCTTCCTGACCTGCATACAGGTTTCTCAAGAGGCAGGTCAGGTGGTCTGGTATTTCCATCTCTTTCAGAATTCTTCACAACTTAATGTGACCCACACTGTGAAAGGCTTTGGCATAGTCAATAAAGCAGAAATAGCTGTTTTTCTGAAACTCTCCTGCTTTTTTGATATTTTATTGTGTAGGCAATTTGACCTTTGTTTCTTCTAGCTTTCCTAAAACCAGTTTGAACATGTGGCTGTTCACAGTTTATGTACTTTTGAAAACTGGCTTGGAGAAGATTGAGTGTTAGTTTGCTAGCATTTGAGATGAGTGCATCTTTGTGGTACTTTGAGCATTCTTTGGAATTGCCTTACTTTGGGATTGGAGTGAAAACTGATCTTTTCCAGTCCTGCGACTACTGCTGAGTTTTCCAAATTTGCTGACATATTCAGTGCAGCATTTCCACAGCATCATCTTTTAGGATTTGAAATAGCTTCGCTGGATTTCTTACACATCCACTACCTTTGTTCAGGGTGATGATTTCTAAAGCCTACTTGACTTCACATTCCAGGATGTCTGGCTCTAGGTGAGTGATCACACCATCATGATTATGTGGCTTATGTTGAACATTTGTAAAATTCTTCTGTATAGTCATGCCACCTCTTCCTAATGCCTTCTGCTTCTCTTAGGTCCATAGGGATACTGTCCTTTATTGTGCCCGTCATGCATAAAATATTCCGTAGGCAATTCTAATTTTCTTGCGGATATCTCTAGTCTTTCCCATTCGATTGTCTTCCTCTATGTCTTTGCATTGATCAATGAGGAAGGCCTTCTTTTCTATCCTTGCTATTCTTTGGAACTCTACATTCAAATGTGTCTATCTTTCCTTTTCTCCTTTGCTGTTCCCTTCTCGTCTTTTCAGAGCTATTTGTAAGGTCTCTTCAGACAATCAATTTGCTTTTGTTGTATTTCTTTTCCTTTGAGATGATCTTACTCCCTGTCTCCTGTAGATTATCACGAACTTCCATCCATAGTTCATCGGCCACTCTGTGTATCAGAAATCGTCCCCTGAATCTATTTCTCACTGTCACTATATAATCCTAAGGGATTTCATTAGGTAATAACTGAACGATCTAGTGGTTTTCCCTACTTTCTTCAATTTCAGTCTGAATTTGGCAATATGGAGTTCATGATCTGAGCCACAATCAGCTTTCAGTCTTGTTTTTGCTGACTGTAGGGTGCTTCTCCATTTTTGGTTGCAAAGAACATAATCAATCTGATTTTGGTGTTGGCCATCCGCTGATGTCCATGTGGAATATCTTCTATTGTGTTCTTGGAAATTGGTTTTTGCTCCGACCAGTGTGTTCTCTTGGCAAAACTCTTTTAAACTTTGGCCTGTTTCATACTGTTACTCCAAGGCCAGATTTTCCAGTTACACCAGGTGTTTCTTGAATTTCTGTTTTGCATCCCAGTTCCCTAAAATGAATAACTTTTCTTTCGGGTATTAGTTATAGACGGTCTTATAGGTCTTACTAGAACCATTCTACTTCATTTTCTTTAGTGTCACTGGCCAGGGCATACACTTGGAGTAGATAGTCATATTGACTGGTGTTCCTTGGAAATGAACAGAGATCATGCTGCCATTGTTGAGGCTGCATCCCAGAACTGTATTTCGGTCCACTTGTTCAGCTTTAGTTCCCCGTCAGCTGGAGATGGGTGCCTTGTAGTTAAGACACAATGCATTGTTAACTGGAGTGGCAGTGAAATGGGTGTTCACTGCACACCTTTTTCCTGGGTTGTGACTTCCCCTCGCCTGGCAGGGATATTCCAAAAGCGACCCCTGAGCATGGCACTCCAGACAGCATCACCTCCACAAGGTGCCCTGTGTTCTCTGGAGTTCTGTTCTGCCCCTGAGGTCAGGAATCAGCAAAGTCATATCCTTCTGGGCATTCACCCCTCCTGGAAAGCTGGCATGTATCTTGGACTTTATCTTCCACTGGGGATGCCATGGGATCTGGGCTCAGACATGAACATTTCTGTCAGTGTTTCCTATCAATTCTTGCTTGGGATCTGAATTACAACTGCTGACACCCTGCTGAAAATGTCCTTCCCTGTACATTTCTTTTTTTTTTTTTTTTCAATTGCGCTAATTTTTTAAAAATGTATTTGATGTTTTTGAACTGTGCTATTGATGAAAACTCTGAAGAGTCCCTTGAAGTGCAAGGATGTCAAACAAGTCCATACTCAAGGCAATAAACCCTGAATATTCATTGGAAGCATTGATGCTGAACCTGAAGCTCCAATACTTTTCCTACCTGATGGGAAGAGCCAACTCTTTGGGAAAGACCCTGATGCTGAGAAGGATTGAAAGTAGAAGGAGAAGGATGCAACAGAGGATGAGATGGTTGGACGGCATCACTGAAGTAATGGATATGAGTCTCAGTAAACTTCAGGAGTTTGTGAAGGACAGGGAAGAATAGTGGGCTGCAGTCCATGGGGCTGCCAAGAGTGGGACAGGAGTGAGGGACTGAACAACAATTAATGTATTTGTTTTTGGTTGAGTTGGGTCTTCCTTGTTGCACAAGTGCTTTCTCTCATCACAGCAAGTACAGGCTACCTAGTAGATGTGGTGGCCTACCCAATAGTTGTGGTGGGATTCCCTGGTGGCTCAAATGTTTAAGAATATGTCTGCAATTCAGGAGATCCGAGTTCCATCTTTAAGTTGGCAAAATTCCCTGGAGGAGGGCATGACAATCCATTCCATGTTCGTGCCTGGACAATACTATGGACAGAGGAGCCTGCTGGGCTATAATGTGTTCATGGGGTTCCAATAATTCAAAAATGACTGAGTGACTAACACTGCCCATTCTCAGTTGTGGTGCACTGGCTTCTCATTGTGGTAGCTTCTCTTGTTGCAGAGTTCAGGTTCTACGGTGCTAGGGCTTCCATGCTTTCAGCACATGGTCTCAGTGGTTAAGGCTTCCAGGATCTAGACCAAGGGTGCAATCATAGTGGCTCTGGACTAGTTAATCTGCAGCATGTGGGATCCTCCCAGATCAGGACTTGAACCTGTCTCCCATACATTGGCAGGCAATTCCTATCCATTAGACTACCAGGAAGACCACACACTCTATTTCTTAAAAGATCTCCTTGAGCAGACAAATTCTTTCCTGTTTCCCTGTGGATTTCTGGTTGCTAGTTGCAGCCTCTGCTACCTCCGTGTATTTCAGAAGTCTCATTGGCCTGCTCTATTCATCACCCTGGCTCTGTCCCCATTTCCGGGCAACTTCTGCCATTCTTGGTGCTGGGGCCACATGTGATGTAGTCCTCACATAGGCAGTCACTGGAAGGAAGGTGATGGAGGCTAGAGAAAACACCCTTCTTTTCTGATGTGCAGGGCTAAATACTTACTTTCTCATCTGAATCAGAAATGTATGTGGTGGGTTATGGGGTTTCTTCTTTGCTTTTTTTTTTTTTTGAATGTGGAGGTGGTTATCACATTTCATGTTTATCAATATACTTTTTATCAAGCACAACGAAAGTAAATTTCTTCTCAAATTGATGTTTTATTGGTGGTTTTCAGGATTTGTAGACAGTTGAGTTTGTACAATCATTAATGAATGTACTGAAGATCGAAATTAACCAATAGTTTCCTTTCTAAAGTGATATTACAGTGACTTTTCCAGGCTAAAATGTGGAACCTACTTTTCCCTAAGGTGATACCAAATATTGATAGGCTCTGGCATCATACGTCCCATTAACTCATTGTTTAATATTATAACCACTGCATGCTTGATTTGCACTTTCCCATGGCATGTTCAGGCACATTATGGGAAACTGGAATGTCATAATGAGGGACAAGAAAGAGCCAAGATCAAAGAGTGATTTTCTTTGGAAAGTGATTCTTAAAAAAAAAAACACCTCGGTTTCCAGGTCATTTTAAATGTCCAAGACATCCATCATGCACAGTTGTGACTCAAATTGTCATTGAGTATGCTTTGTGTAGTTGGGTTAAAACATGACACCCTCACCCATGAAATAGTCGCCT
>NC_057420.1:2789401-2850371 GCF_019320065.1 Cervus canadensis
ATTAATCCTTTGTCTGTTTCTTCATTTGCTATTATTTTCTCCCAATCTGAGGGCTGTCTTTTCACCTTACTTATAGTTTCCTTTGTAGTGCAAAAGCTTTTAAGTTTCATTAGGTCCCATTTGTTTAATTTTGCTTTTATTTCCAATATTCTGGGAGGTGGGTCATAGAGGATCTTGCTGTGATTTATGTCGGAGAGTGTTTTGCCTATGTTCTCCTCTAGGAGTTTTATAGTTTCTGGTCTTACATTTAGATCTTTAATCCATTTTGAGTTTATTTTTGTGTATGGTGTTAGAAAGTGTTCTAGTTTCATTCTTTTACAAGTGGTTGACCAGTTTTCCCAGCACCACTTGTTAAAGAGGTTGTCTTTTTTCCATTGTATATCCTTGCCTCCTTTGTCAAAGATAAGGTGTCCATAGGTTCGTGGATTTATCTCTGGGCTTTCTATTCTGTTCCATTGATCTATATTTCTGTCTTTGTGCCGTACCATACTGTCTTGATGAACTGTGGTTTTATAGTATAGTTTTCGGGGTGTTCCTCCAGTTCCATTCTTCTTTCTCAAGATTACTTTGGCTTTTCGAGGTTTTTTGTATTTCCATACAAATTGTGAAATTCTTTGGTCTAGTTCTGTGAAAAATACCGTTGGTAGCTTGATAGGGATTGCATTGAATCTATAGATTGCTTTGGGTAGAATAGCCATTTTGACAATATTGATTCTTCCAATCCATGAACACGGTATGTTTCTCCATCTGTTTGTGTCCTCTTTGATTTCTTTCATCAGTGTTTTATAGTTTTCTATGTATAGGTCTTTTGTTTCTTTAGGTAGATATACTCCTAAGTATTTTATTCTTTTTGTTGCAATGGTGAATGGTATTGTTTCCTTAATTTCTCTTTCTGCTTTTTCATTGTTAGTATATAGGAATGCAAGGGATTTCTGTGTGTTAATTTTATATCTTGCAACTTTACTGTATTCATTGATTAGCTCTAGAATTTTCTGGTAGAGTCCCTTTAGGGTTTCTATGAGAGGATCATGCCAATCTGCAAACAAGCAAGAATTTCACTTCTTCTTTATCCTTCTGGATTCCCTTATTCTTTTTTCTGCTCTGATTGCTGTGGCCAAAACCTTTCAAACTATGTTGGATTAGTAGAGGTGAGACTGGTCACCTTCATGTCTTTTGTTTCTGATTAGGGAAATGCTTTCAATTTTTTCAACCATTGAGGGTAATGTGGTGCTGTAGGCTTGTCATATATGGCTTTTATTATGTTGAAGTCTGTTCCTTCTATTCCTGCTTTCTGGAGTTTTTTTTTTTTTTAATCATAAATGGGTATTGAATTTTGTCAACAGCTTTCTCTGCATCTATTGAGATAATCATATGGTTTTTAATCTTTCAATTTGTTAATGTGGTGTATTACATTGATTGATTTGCGGATATTAAAGAATCCTTGCATTCCTGGGATAAAGCCCACTTGGTCGTGGTGTATGATTTTTTTAATATGTTGTTGGATTCTGTTTGCTAGAATTTTGTTAAGGAATTTTGCATCTATGTTCATCAGTGATATTGGCCTGTAGTTTTCTTTTTTTGTGGCATCTTTTTCTGGTTTTGGAATTAGGGTGATGGTGGCCTCATAGAATGAGTTTGGAAGCTTACCTTCATCTGCAATTTTCTGGAAGAGTTTGAGTAAGATAGGTGTTAGCTCTTCTCTAAATTTTTGGTAGAATTCAGCTGTGAAGCCATCTGGTCCTGGGCTTTTGTTTGCTGGAAGATTTCTGATTACAGTTTCGATTTCCTTGCTTGTGATGGGTCTGTTAAGATCTTCTATTTCTTCCTGGTTCAGTTTTGGAAAGTTACACTTTTCTAAGAATTTGTCCATTTCTTCCAAGTTGTCCATTTTATTGGCATAGAACTGCTGGTAGTAGTCTCTTATGATCCTTTGTATATCAGTGTTGTCTGTTGTGATCTCTCCATTTTCATTTCTAATTTTGTTAATTTGGTTCTTCTCCCTTTGTTTCTTAATGAGTCTTGCTAATGGTTTGTCAATTTTGTTTACTTTTTCAAAAAACCAGCTTTTAGCTTTGTTGATTTTTGCTATGGTCTCTTTAGTCTGATGACGTTTTATATTTGAGGAAGTGAGTGAATGCACATGAAAGCCCCATAAAATCGATGACAGACATTATAGAATTTTCCACTTCGAGTCAGCTCTCAAGACTTGTGGCCTTTTTTAGATATGCTCTATCAATGCATTTTGAGGAGGGGAAAAAAAAAAAAAAGATTATACTGTTAAAATACTTATTGGCTGCTTGCCACACAGCTCAAAGCCAGAAGTCCTATATAGTCAGTAGCTTAGCAGTGGGGCATGCTTGGACATGGAAGTTGTTTGTTAAGAAGAATGTGGACCTTGTTATAAGTTTCTTTTGTTTTAAGTGTCTGTCTGATACACTGGGGCAAAAGGAAGGCATGTTCCACCATGTGGGAACATAATTCCAGCTTTCATCCCTGCTTCCCATTGATTATTGCCAGTATGTTTTTCTATAGGAAGGGAGGGAGTATCCCATTACAGGAAGGACTGGTTGAAACTCCAGGTATCTACTACCCCTTCTCAGGTACTGCCATATTAGAGCATGGATGTGTTGTTATTGCCAGATATAGTGGAGATCTACGGCCCCACTCACCTTTTGCTGGGCTTGACTTGGAGAATATCAGCTGTGCTTGGATGTGTTTAGATGTGTTTGGATGAAGTAGCTTGGTTATTATCAAAATGCTCCCAAACTATTCAACTCATCATTTTGTCTTACAATTTGATTAGAGCATGTAGACTTTTATAAAGGCATGTTAATATGTGCCTCTTTGTATTTCCACATTAACCATTTCTTCAGGCTGAAATAGGTAATATATAAAGCAAAAAGAAAGCCCAGAATACACTCACAAATACTTTCTTACTCTGATGAACACTCACAAGCACAATCACAAACTTATTTGCCCAAATCTCAATAAGAAAAGAGAGAAAAAAAAAAAAAAAAAAAAAAGCCAGGATACTCACTCATGGAAACTTATTAACTTCACTGAAGTTCTCTGGTAATTTTTTCCTAATCAAAATATTGGAAATTAGAAAAAAAAGAAAAAAAAATATTGGAAATTGTTTTTGTAGTTGAATGCTTTCACTCTAGTGACATCTTAAATAAGACTGCTTTAAATGATATACCTTTGTTCTGCACCTCAATGGATCTTAGAACATTTTGTATGTAAAACTATTTGTTGACTTTGTTAAATTAAAATCATGTTTTAGGGAAACAAGTCTGAAGTCATACTGACCTCTTTATGTCCTTCATTTACCAATTTGCTTGTTGCACTTTAAGCATCTGATTCCATCCTCTGATCTTCTCCCATCATGTTTTCTTTCTTTTTGCCCCAATCTTCTACATTTATCTCCCTTAAATTTTCTTTTTCACTTTTACTCTTTTAGGGACCAAACTTAAAAAAAAAAAAAAAATGAACTCATGTAAAATGCTTAACTGGAGAAGACTGTTTAAAGTCCCTTGTATTTGTAAAGAGATGTAACTTGTCCATCCTAAAGTAAATCAGTCCTGAATATTCATTGGAGTGACTGATGCTGAAGCTGAAATTCCACTACTTTACCTACCTGATGCAAAACGTCCTTATTTGAAAAGACCCTGATTCTGGGACAGATTGAAAGTGGAATATGAAGGGGATGACAAATGGTGAGATGGTTGGATGGCATCACCGACTAGATGGATATGAATTTTAGCAAACTCCAGGAGATGGTGATGGACAGGGAGGGCTGGGTTGTTACCCTCGATGGGGTCCACAGGGTCACAAAAATTAGACACAACAGAGTGACTGAGCTGAATTGAGCAATGATAAACTAATGTGTTGTGCTACATTTTATATAGCACTGAAAATTAAAAGTACTGATATATTAAAGGCTTATGGAAATAGATCACTTACAATATGTCATATAACTAGGGTTCCCTGGGTAGGGTGACTGAGGTGCAATTTGATTATTTGCATTCAGGAGGGAATAGAAACCATATTGTGTCAACATGAGATATTTGGATGTCCATATCCATACCCTTTCCCAGTTGCCTCAGAGGAGTAAGTGAATCAATACTGTTCTCCTTTCAAAGGATGTGCACTAAAACAGAGCATGAAAAGAAGTTCAAATGGAGTGAGAAGGAATAATCGTACATGGCAAATAAATAGCAGGTGTAATCGCCTTTAAGGTGATATTGCACAAAGCATTCAAATTTGATGACATAGCAAGATGCCTGAAGTCTAAACCAAGGCTCTTGAACTTAACTGCTTGAAATGATAACCAAGGGCACCAATTTCAGTAAATCTTAGAATTGCTGTAAAATGCTTACCTCTGTAATGGATAGTATGTTGACCTATATTTTAAAGACAGTTTCCTGTGGTTAAAAAAATAAAAGTGTGAAAGTTTCCACAGATCCGACTGTCCATTAGCTGCAAGAATTAGAATGGTTGCCTTAACTTGGTGTTGCCCTATGTGGAGTATCGCATGAACACATGGACATGAATCGACTTTGTCCCCACTGTCTATATGAATGGCCACAAATTTGTGATTCCCCAGATTTCTGGGTAGAGTTCATGACAGTCATGATAGTATGGGCTGGTAAGCAGATACTCTGCTCAGAGTATTTCATTGTACAATATTTTAAGAAGCAACCATTTATTTTGATCTTTGGTCTCTTCATGGCTTTGGTAGATGATTTAATTGAACGTGTGTTTTTTTCTTTTTAATATCTTTATAACTATTATTTTAGGGAACTGAAAGCTGAAACACATGCTTTGAATGGGTTCTAATTAGACTAGAAGTCTAATAGACTTCTAGAACAGCAGTCTTTATAATTTGAATTACCCCATTTTCCCTTCATGTAATTACAATAAATATTTATGGACTTTATTTATTGAGTATTGAAAAAATACTCAGTAAATAGGAAAGGGCAATTATTATAATAGTGGAGAGTATGGGATGTTGTTGAATAATGCATGTAGCTTTTGATTGGTTATTATATGTATTTATTGCTATTTCAGTAAATACTTAAAATATGCCATTTGGCAGGCATTAAGACTTAGGTGATGTGGAAGACATAAAGAAATGTGGGTAGACATGGAACACATAGATGATATCTATGCTTACCTTGATAGGTAGTTAAACAGATGTTCATTCCAACCCCAAAAATGAGTTGAGTCAAAGTTGTGAGATGGGGTTTAGCGTGACTGAAATAAGTTTGCCTGATTGTAGCTCCAGAAGGACAGTTAAATAGTAAGATCATGAAACTACTAAGGGAAACAGATATCATGTTTTCAAAGAACTGGTTAGCCATACTGAGGGGCTGCATTCACCACAAGGACTTCAGTCTGTGTGGAAATTGGAAAGAAAAATCAAAATATGCATTAGGAAACATAAGGTGGCAATTTAATGTGAGGAAATAAAAGCATGCCTTAAGGACAACAGAGCAAAAATGGCCATTTATAATGCCACTTGTAAAATACCTTTCTTCTGCTGACCATGGCTCAATCTTTAATTATGTCTTTTTACACATCATATCCCAGTGATCGTATGTTGCTGATCATGATTACTGAGCTGGCTACAACATCCATATTTTCAAATATGATGCATATTTTCTAATAAAGATAACTTGTTGTCTAGCTCTTTAGCTCTCTTTCCAATATCTGATAGAATTTGATATAACTGAGGAAGCACTAAGATAAAGTGTGTGAATTTATTTTTCTTGATTTGATTTGAATCTGTTCCTCCTCCCATAGCATCCTAATTTAGACTCCCATTCAATTCAGCCTGCATGATTTCAGAAATCTCTTTACTTCCATTATCTTTTCTCACTTTGATCTCATTTTCTTTTTTTTTTTTTTTTCAAAGATTTGATTAAGTGTCATTTATCTCGCATGCATGGCAAAAGTTTTCTTGAGCTGAAAATTTAGCTTAAAACACTGCAAAATAGCCACACATTGAAAGAAAGCCTCATTTTACTCTTAATTATTTGAAAAGTGAAAATGAAACCATGAAGATGACAGGGAAATTTATTGTTCAAATAAAAGTATTGTAGGAATTTGTTCACATCGGCCAACACAAATTTTAATCTTCTTTATCCTACATAACCTAACACTTATTTGGTAGATCAGTTGCAATTAGGATTATTTTCATATAATGAAGATGGCTGATGAGTTGACCTTGAAAGAGAGGCAGCATATGTATCAGGGATTGTTGGGACTGGGAATCATGAATTGCCTGCTTGTTGCAGTTTAGGAAAATCCCTCATAGGCTAACATATCACCGTACCTAACTGGAAAGGTACAAGGCTTTACCGTCACTCCAAAATAATTCCTCTGTAATGGAGATTCTATGTGGTACTGAGAAGTAGAAGTAGTCATAGTAGCACAATTCTCAATGTGACCATTTGCTTGATTGTAGCTGCTCTGTGAGTGTGGATGTAAAAAGGTCAAATGATTGCAAACATCAGTTGATCTATCACAATTTGCTCTTTTGGTCTAACTGACATTGATGATGAAGAAAAATCACTTAGAGTTGGGGCACTTGTATTAGCAACTATCTGGCTTGTTGAAGGCTTTTATATCAAAGGCACACTTAACTTGTGGAGGCTGAAAATACACTCCTCTAGTTTCAGGAACAAACCAAGAGTTATGATCATCCACATTACTCCTTGCTTAGCATACTTCATCTTGTAGTCTTGAACTAATGAAGGTACTGGAGAGACATTTTTAATCCCAACTCTTCTTTTCATTCTTACTAAAAGTTGCGGATGACATCTCTTAACATTTAGATTATGATAGAATGGCAACTAAAGCCAAAGATGAAAATTTAGTGACTTTTGAAACCAGGTTAAAATAGAGAAACAAAGCAAAACTCTAAATATTTATTCTTTTAAGCATACAAAGTTAATAGCATCAAATAATACACCTGCATATGTAGTTTTTAAATAGTTGCCTATTAGAATGTATTTTTCTCCTCATGTAACAGTATATTGTATATCTACACTAGATACCACTTTAAGTGGCTTCAGGATTTGTATCTCTTTCCAAGTTGCTAGGGAACACTTTATACTATTAGTTTTAAAATATTAGTTTTATACTAAACTTCTTCTACTATGAATTAAAAACAAAACAAAACAAAACAAAAAAACTGAATGGGATACTTGTCCCTAGACTTTTTTCTTGAAGAGTTCTTCATTAATCACTATAGAAGTGTCACTCTCATCCCACCAAATAGATTTAAGCTGATCACTTTCAACTATATTCCTAAGTTTCTGAGGAAAGGTGAGTGAAATAAAACCATTCAATTGATCTGGTTTAGAGAAAGAAAATATGTACTCTTTTGATCACAGATTCTGTAGACAAACCCTGTAAAGCATCATCTTGAATCATAGATCTCAGGACCAGTTCCCTAGGTAGTTTGTAATCCCACAAAGGATATCTTATGGAGATTTCTGAACTGGTTGATTCATCTTCAGGAGACATATCTTGAATTTCTAAATAAATAGATGCCATCTCAAATAAATCCTTCTTCAATGATTTTTCTCATTTGTTGGATTTTACACCCTGCAACTTCAAATGCTGCTTGGCTGGCTTACACAGATAAACTCTGTAGACCATCACAATGGTTCTCGAACCAATTAACTGTGATATCACAAAATCACTGGTCTCTTCACAATTAAAGGGTGATGTTCAGCCAGTGTTTATTTCTATATGAACTAAGCTGCTTCAACTTAAAATGTAAGCTTCTCATAAATAATAGCCAAAGATATGAAGCCTGCAAAGTCTCATTCCTAAAGAACAGTTCACACAAACAAATCCCTTCAGTAAATCTAGTTGGTTCCTGAAATAAAAGTGATGGTCCTCCCTTATGTACAAACACTCTCAGTTGTCAGTACTCTTACCAAATCAAACTTGAGTCTGCTTACTTGTGTACAGAAGTCAATCAATTGACTGTGGATTGTGATGAAGGCAAGTGTAGCATTTTGTGCAGGAGGAAACAAGGTATCCAAGCAACTAGTGCTTAAAAGACCCACATTCCACAAAGGCTTTCAGGGAAAGGCTTTGAAAGGCAGAGTGGGTTTTAAGCAAAAAATAAACAAATTGGACCTAATTAAACTTAAAAGCTTTTGCACAACAAAGGAAACTATAAGCAAGGTGAAAAGACAGCCTTCAGACTGGGAGACAATAATAGCAAATGAAGAAACAGACAGAGGATTAATCTCAAAAATATATAAGCAACTCCTGCAGCTCAATTCCAGAAAAATAAACGACCCAATCAAAAAATGGGCCAAAGATCTAAACAGACATTTCTCCAAAGAAGACATACAGATGGCTAACAAACACATGAAAAGATGCTCAACATCACTCATCATCAGAGAAATGCAAATCAAAACCTCAATGAGGTACCATTAGACGCCAGTCAGAATGGTTGCTATCCAAAAGTCTACAAGCAATAAATGCTGGAGAGGGTGTGGAGAAAAGGGAACCCTCTTACACTGTTGGTGGGAATGCAAACTAGTACAGCCACTATGGAGAAGAGTGTGGAGATTCCTTAAAAAAACTGGAAATAGAACTGCCATATGACCCAGCAATCCCACTCCTGGGCATACACACAGAAGAAGCCATATCCAAAAGAGACACTTGTACCCCAATGTTCACCACAGCACTGTTTATAATAGCCAGGACATGGAAGCAACCTAGATGCCCATCAGCAGACAAATGGATAAGAAAGCTGTGGTACATACATACAATGGAATATTACTCAGCCATTAGAAAGAATACATTTGAATCAGTTCTAATGAGATGGATAAAACTGGAGCCCATTATACTGACTGAAGTAAGCCAGAAGGATAAACACCAATACAGTATACTAACGCATACATATGGAATTTAGAAAGATGGTAATGATAAGGCTATATGCAAGACAGAAAAAGAGACACAGAAGTATAGAACAGACTTTTGGACTCTAAGGGAGAAGGCGAGGGTGGGATGATTTGAGAGAACAGCATCGAAACATGTATATTATCAAGTGTGAAACAGATCGCCAGTCCAGGTTGGATGCATGAGACAAGTGCTCAGGGCTGGTGCACTGGGATGACACAGAGGGATGGGATGGGGAGGGAGGTGTGAGGCGGGTTCAGGATGGGGAACTCAAATAAATCCATGGCTGATTCATGTCAATGTATGGCAAAAACAACTACAATATTATAAAGTAACTAGCCTCCAACTAATAAACATAAATGAAAAAATAAAATAAAGGCAGAGTGGAGGTGGGCCATAGAGTGTGTGTGACCAGTTTTAGGGCATTCTTCTAATGTGCTGTTACTGGATAAATTGACAGACAACATAATCACTCATCAGGTTCCAATGATCCTGGTTCTATGTACTTCAGTTTTTCAGCATGCAGGGTTTCAGCATCTGTAAGATTGCTCACAGGATATGGCTCAGAATATTATCTATAGCCCTTGTGGAGGAACTAAAAGTCCTTGATTTTGCATAATGGCTAAATCATTATTATTTTGTGTTGCTTGACTATTTTCCTTTGTTTCTATCATTTTTCCCTTTTCTGATTACAGCTACACTTGGAACTCAGCGAAGTCTGAAATCCCCTACCTCTCTCTCTCTTTTTTCATACTTTTCATTCTTGAGTAGGGACAGCTTTAAACAAGAAAAGGCATATAGTTTTGGACTGATAGGTTGATAATAAATGTAGCATAAATCTCAGTTGTAGGTTCAATTTCGGTGTCACTTTTCCCCAGGACTTAGAGGGATTCACTCAACAACAATTGTGGATATTTCCTGTTGAAAATAAGCACAGAGTTGGAAATAATCCTGAGATCTAAGCTTGGCATCAGTATTTTGTGTTAGGCAAACATTATAGATCTCTTTTTCATAAAACCAGACAAACATTTGAAAATTAGTAGATATTTATAAAAAGGAAAGCCAAGTGATGCAAAAGGTGTCTCATATTTTAGATGCAACCAAGAAAGTAAGCTTTCAAGTATTTCCTCTTTACCTATACTCAAAAACCAAGTATGTTTTTGAAACATTCTAAACTTGCATCTTAATTTGTTTTTCATTGCTGTTAAACATAACAATAATTATAAGCCAGAATACACGTCTTATGCATATATATGTATACATATGTAAATATATTATACATATGCAGTTATAATTTATATATATATATAAATACACATATATATAATGAGAGAGAGAGAGTCAACATATAACAAAAGACAACATTTTTAAGTTGGCCAAATAGTTTGCAAGTTCCCAGAGACTAAATGAGCTGTTAGGGCAACCCAATATTGGCTAATAATTTTTTGCTGAATAATTTAGTGCATTTTTTTTGAAAGGTTATAATTTAATCTGGGTCATTTTCCACTATTCTTTCTGTAAGAATAGATGGGTTTAATACTTACGAGGAGACCTCGAGCCCCTAAAACCACAACTATCATTTGTCTAAGTATGTTGTTCTTAGAAAGCCGTTGCTCTCCTGACACTGGATAAATTTTTAAACATTCAATTTCTCAGTAACATAGGAATACATCTAAACTGCAAGCACAGTGGTCACCTAGCTGCATCTGGGATAACAACTACCCCATTAAAAAACAAACAAAAAAACAAACAAACAAAAAAAACTTTAATGAATAAAACTGATGCACAGTGCGTAGATCAAAATAAGGCTATTCTTGTTAGCCTACCATTGAAATTTAATTATATACAAAAAAGAATCACTTCTCCATAACTCAATAGGTAAAATTTCACTTCATCACTTTAAACTTTTGGTCCCAAATGTTTTAATAGAAAGCATTGATTTTCAAAATTTCTGTCTTTCCATGCCACAGTGATTTATCTGCTAGTCACCTCTCCACATCATATTTCTTGATGCTTGCACTCCTTTGTAATTGCCTAGTTTCCACATTAGGGAAAATAAAGTAGGTATCATGAATAGGCTCAGAATGTTATATTAATGGGGGAATATTTCATACCCTGGTTATTTTATCAATATTTCACCCAGTTTTCACAGAAGCATAGCACAAATGCTTGAACTAGGAAATTTAACACCAACAGTATTTTATACAATGAGTTGCTAAAGTCTTTGAAAAATCTTAGTGTATAAGTTCTTATCCTAAACACTGAGTGGAAACAAAAGTTACAATAAAACAATAATTCTCAATTTTCAATAGGGAAACATTTGTTGAACAGCACAGTTGAATTCTCAATATTACAAAAAGTAAGATCACAGAATCTGGTCTCACCACTTCATGGAGAATAGAAGGGGGAAAGGCAGAAGCAGTTACAGATTTCCTGTCTTGTGGATCTAAATTCACTGAAGATGCTGACAGCAGCCATAGTATTAGAAGATTATCTTTTTCTTGACAGAAAAGCTATGACAAATCTAGAAAATGTTTTAAAATGTGAAGACATGACTTGGCCAACAGATACCCAGGGTGTCACATCTATGGTCTTTCCTATAGACATGTAAGGATGTAAGAAGACCAAAGAATTGATGCTTTAGAACTCTTCTGCAGGGGATGACTTGTGAAAGTGTCTTGGGCTGCAGAGTGATCAAACCAGTCAATCCTTAAGGAAATCAACCTTGCATATTCATTGGAAGTAGTGATGCTAAGTCTGAGGCTCCAAAGCTTTGACCACCTGAGGCCTGAAAGCTATAACCACAATGAACTGACTCATTGGAAAAGAGCCTTATCCTTAGGAAAAGTATAAGAGACACAAAGAGAGATAAAGTGTCTAGGGATGGAGATCCATCTTGAAGCAGGAGTCATAAAGGAGAAGTTTGTACTAATCGGAATCCCCCTCACCTTGATGTCAGTAGGGAGCTGTGGGGCCATTAAGCCCAATATAACTGGCCGGTGGAGGGGGGAGGAAAAGAAAAAAACAGATTGCACCTAATTGCCATTTAGATCAGCAAAGGAATTCAGACACTCTAGTACATCATCATTGAGTACATCATAGGGAGACCTGGCTATATAACACAACCTGTGGTAAGGACTGGGATTTAATGCCCTGAGGATAATCTGAGGGAGCTAAGATGACAAAATTACCTGAAGCATGGGGACATATAGACAAAAATTAAAAACAGGACCTTTCCTGCAAGAGGTCTCTAAGGCCACGTAGTGAATCCTGGCATGTTCACAGAACGGAAGATTGCAACTAAAAAATAACATAGAAGATCAGCCAGCACCATTTATAGCCCTTTCCTCTGTGGAGGCAGAGACACACATGTGTGACTGCCAGAGGCAGAAGGCAAGGGACTATTATTATCTCGGCCCCAGAGAAGACATCTCCCACCAAGCTCCGAGCATGCTACCGAGCAGTCTAACCTGGACTTCCAGGGTACCTGGAGTGTTCACATAGGCCCGGAGGGTCACAGCCTGAGCTCAGCTCCATGCAGGAGACATAGGCACACCAAAGACATTGCCCTCTGGCGCAGCCAGCAAAGCCGAGTGGCTGCGACTAGAGAGGTGCATAAGGTGCAAGGCTCATCTTGGACAGTACCTTGCCCACCACCAGGTCATCTGAACAGCTTTTACCTGGGGAGAGCACAAAGCACATAGTCAATAATTGTCAGTGCCCTTGAAGAGCACCCAGGACCTGGAATGGCTTAGATCTGGGAAGTGCATGAAACTTAGGCCCCACTTGGGATAGTGCACTCACGGAGCAGCCAGGAGCCTGAGCAGGGTGGACTCAGAAAGTACATGCCACCTTTGTACAGAACAGACTTTTGGACTCTGTGGGAGAAGACAAGGGTGGGATGTTCTGAGAAAATAGCATTGAAACAAGTATACTATCAAGGGTGAAACAGATCACCAGCCCGGGTTGGATTCATGAGACAAGTGCTCAGGGCTGGTGCACTGGGAAGACCCAGAGGGATGGGATGGGGAGGGAGATGGGAAGGGGGATCGGGATGGGGAACACATGTAAATCCATGGCTGATTAATGTCAATGTATGGCAAAAACCACTACAATATTGTGAACTAATTAGCCTCCAACTAATAAAAATAAATGGAAGAAAAGAAAAGAAAGAAAGTACATGTCACCTTTGGCAGTGGGAAGCCCAGTGTGGTTCTCCTGCCTCAAGCACCCCACGTATAACTGTGGTATTTGCTTTCAGTGTTCCCGCCTTTCCAATGGCACCACTGAGCAACTGAACTCAAGTTAGAGGCAGCTGCCCACTCACCTCAGAGTGGAAGCTAGACACGTAAGAGACTTGCAAACAGGGGAATCAGCCAAGAGGGGCGAATGACCCTAGAGATGGCAGGTGCAGCCAAATCAAACTCTGCAATTGATGCAGACACTGTGTGATGAAGAGACAATTTTAGCCTTTGGCAACAGGTATAAGCTGGATGAAATTATCTGACACAGTACTGATACCACAAAGCATACAACTACAGAGAAATTCCTAGATATATTTTTACAATGATTTTTTAATGTAAAAAATTTTGTTCCTTGTTAATCCCTTATTTCATTTCTATAAACTACTATTACCTTTCTTAAAAAGTGTTTTTTTTTTCAAATTCTTATGTGTGTGTATATATATATTCATATATTTATATTTATGTATATATCCATATTTTATCTTTGAAAATGATTTTTTTACAGCATTTAGAGGATTCTAACCTCTATTATAGGTTCTTAATCTTTGCTTTTTGAAACTTGTTAGGAATCTAATATTTAGAATATCTTTTCAAGTATTCTTTTAATTCCTGAATCGTTTATCTCTCCCATTTTGACTCTTCCTTTTCTCGTCCAAGGCACCTCTATCTCCCACCTGCATTTTCTCTGCTCTTCATAACTCTGTGAATCCCTTTGACTCTTTCTGGCTATGGAGAATTGCTTAACAATTAAACTCAGGGTCTGACCTTCTATGCTGTGTGGATGCAAAATTCTTGATGGCACTGTAAGAGGGAACTGAAGCCCAGAGGATATGATGTCAATTCCAGAACTGTGGATCATCATCAAACTCCTGACTAAGGAACATTAAAAGACAAGCATGCACCCAAAAGTTTCCAAAGCCAAGATACACACACGTGCCAGTAAATTCAATGCAAGAGAACCCACACCGATTCTCCAGGAAAACAGGAACACAACAATGAATATTAAAAACTGGGCTGCCCAAAGCCATCCCAAACACACAGAGAACGAAAACACATTATTGGAGGTTTCTTTATTCTCCAGAGAGAGGAGACACAGCTCCAACCACCAGAGCATAGTCACAAGTTCCCCAAAGCATTAAATATTGACAAGTTACTCATCCACCCCACCAACAAAAACAAACTCCTCAAAGAAAAGGAGACAAAATCCTCCAGTCTGCAGAAAACAGACCCTAACTACAGCAATCTAAGCAAAATGAAAGGAAGAAAAATATGCAGCAGGTCCCTGAAGGTCCATGATGTAACCCTACCAAACCAAAAATAAATAAATAAATAAATAAAAGAGGAGGAAATAGGAAGTCTTCCTGAAAAAAAAAAAATCCGAAAAATGAAAGTAAAGATGATTTAAAATCTGGAAACAAGTGGAGTCACCAATAAATACACTAGACACATGGATTGAAAGGGTACAAGAATATTTAGCAAGGATCCAGAAGAAATAAATAATCTATCAGTAATAATCAATGCAACAACGAGATAAAAAACACTCTACAGGGAACAAACAGTAGAATAACTGAGACAGCTGAAAGGACTACATAGGTGGAAGGTAGGATGGTGGAAATAAATGAAATAGAATGGTTGGGAGGAAATGAAAGCAGTGAGGAAAATCTCTGAGACTTCTGGAACAATGTGAATTGCCCCACCATGAGATTCATAGCTGTCCAGATGGAGAACACCAAAACAAATAACCAAAAAAGAAAACAACTGCTTTGAGTAAATTCTTGAGGTGATAAAATCTGAAAACCTCCCTTAAATAGGGGAAAAAAAAAAAAAAGAAGTATTTCTCCATGTCCCAGAATCCTAGAGTATCTCAAACAGGATAAACCCAAAGTGAAACACTCCAGAAGACATATTAATGAAACTAGAAAAAATTAAACACAAGAAGTGAACGTCAAGGGCTATAGGTGGATCCACATAAGGATACCAGTTGATCTTTCATTAGAACCTCTTCAAACCAAAACAGAATTGTCACACATACTTAAAGTGATGAAAGAGTCAAACATAAATCTAACAAGGATCACATTCAGATTTGAAGGATAAATCAAATCTTTAAGTAAAAACTAAGAGAATTCATCACCTTAAAACTGTTAAACTTCATATGTCATGACATATGACTTCATGACATATGACTTCATATGTCATCAGATTTGGAAAACTCATCATTGGTTATGAGAGTGGAAAAGGTCATTTTTCATTCCAATACCCAAAGAAGGGCAATGCTAAATAATGTTCAAACTACCATCCAATTGTGCCCCTTTCACATATTAGTAAGGTAATACTCAAAATCCTTCAGCAGCATGTGAACCAAAAATTTGCAGCTGTGCAATTTAGACTTGGAAAAAATAGAGGAACCAGACAAAAAATTGCCAATTTTCACTGGATCCTAGAGAAAACAAGGGAATTTGGGTTGGGGGGTGGGGGGAGAGACATTTACATCTGCTTCCTTGACTGAACTAAAGCCATTGACTCTGTGGATCACAGCAAACTGCAAATAATTCCTAAGGAGACAGGAGTATCAGACCTTCTTACCTGAGAAATGTTTACACAGGTTAAGACACACAAAACCGAACCAGACGTGGAGCAATTGAATAGTTTAAAACTGGGGAAGGAGAAATCAAAGAGGACACAAACAGATGGAGAAACATACCATGCTCATGGATTGGAAGAATCAATATTGTCAAAATGGCTATTCTACCCAAAGCAATCTATAGATTCAATGCAATCCCTATCAAGCTACCAACGGTATTTTTCACAGAACTAGACCAAAGAATTTCACAATTTGTATGGAAATACAAAAAACCTAGAATAGCCAAAGTAATCTTGAGAAAGAAGAATGGAACTGGAGGAATCAACCTGCCTGACTTCAGACTCTACTACAAAGCCACAGTCATCAAGACAGTATGGTACTGGCACAAAGACAGAAATATAGATCAATGGAACAGAATAGAAAGCCCAGAGATAAATCCACGAACCTATGGACACCTTATCTTTTACAAAGGAGGCAAGGATATACAATGGAAAAAAGACAACCTCTTTAACAAGTGGTGCTGGGAAAACTGGTCAACCACTTGTAAAAGAATGAAACTAGAACACTTTCTAACACCATACACAAAAATAAACTCAAAATGGATTAAAGATCTAAATGTAAGACCAGAAACTATAAAACTCCTAGAGGAGAACATAGGCAAAACACTCTCCGACATAAGTCACAGCAAGATCCTCTATGACCCACCTCCTAGAATATTGGAAATAAAAGCAAAACTAAACAAATGGGACCTAATGAAACTTAAAAGCTTTTGCACAACAAAGGAAACTATAAGTAAGGTGAAAAGACAGCCGTCAGATTGGGAGAAAATAATAGCAAATGAAGAAACAGACAAAGGATTAATCTCAAAAATATACAAGCAACTCCTGCAGCTCAATTCCAGAAAAATAAATGACCCAATCAAAAAATGGGCCAAAGAACTAAACAGACATTTCTCCAAAGAAGACATACAGATGGCTAACAAACACATGAAAAGATGCTCAACATCACTCATTATCAGAGAAATGCAAATCAAAACCACAATGAGGTACCATTACACGCCAGTCAGGATGGCTGCTATCCAAAAGTCTACAAGCAATAAATGCTGGAGAGGGTGTGGAGAAAAGGGAACCCTCTTACACTGTTGGTGGGAATGCAAACTAGTACAGCCGCTATGGAGAACAGTGTGGAGATTTCTTAAAAAACTGGAAATAGAACTGCCATATGACCCAGCAATCCCACTTCTGGGCATACACACTGAGGAAACCAGATCTGAAAGAGACACGTGCACCCCAATGTTCATCGCAGCACTGTTTATAATAGCCAGGACATGGAAGCAACCTAGATGCCCATCAGCAGATGAATGGATAAGGAAGCTGTGGTACATATACACCATGGAATATTACTCAGCCATTAAAAAGAATTCATTTGAACCAGTTCTAATGAGATGGATGAAACTGGAGCCCATTATACAGAGTGAAGTAAGCCAGAAAGATAAAGAACATTACAGCATACTAACACATATATATGGAATTTAGAAAGATGGTAACGACAACCCTATATGCAAAACAGAAAAAGAGACACAGAAGTACAGAACAGACTTTTGAACTCTGTGGGAGAAGGTGAGGGTGGGATGTGGCGAAAGAACAGCATGTATATTATCTATGGTGAAACAGGTCACCAGCCCAGGTGGGATGCGAGACAAGTGCTCGAACCAGGTGCACTGGGAAGACCCAGAGGAATCGGGTGGAGAGGGAGTGGGGAGGGGGGATCGGGATGGGGAATACGTGTAAATCTATTGCTGATTCATGTCAATGTATGACAAAACCCACTGAAAAAAATTAATAAATAAATTTTAAAAATAAGAAAAAATAAAATAAAACTGGGGAAGGAGCATGATTAAGCTTTATATTGTCACTCTGTTTATGTGAAATATATATGCAGAGTATACTATGCAAAATACCAGGCTGAATGAATACTAAACAGGAATCAGGTAGCTGGTAGAAACCTCACCAACCCCAGATATAAAGATGGTACCACTCTCAAAAGAGAAATGATTAGGGAATAAAGAGACTCTTGAATCTTAGAATTTAATAATTTTAAGAATTAAGTTGCAAGGAAAATGTTATGCAAGCAGTAAACAATAAAGAGCCCTAATGATTATACTAATAGTAGACAAGTCTTTTAATAAAAAAGTGTTATGAGACAAATGACATTCAACATTATTGTACAATATTAATTATATATTTTGTCATATTATTTTTCATATTAATGATCAAGGAAAACATATGTTCACCTCACCAAAGAATTCCAGGTACCTGAATAAAAAATCAAGTGTTTGAATATTGTCTCAGCCTTTTGGCTAACATGAAATGTAAAAACAACAAATCTTGAGCGATAAGTATAGCCAAAATATAAATATCTAAATAAGACTAGAAGAATGTAAGACCACTGAGGGAAGAGAAAACCTAAATGGCACTATAAACCAAGTGGACTTAACACACTGGGCAGATCATCCCACTTAACAAGAACAGAAGAATATACATCCCTTTCAAGTTCACTTGAAATATTCTCCAGAATATTCTTGAGACTAGGTTTTATATTAAGCCTTAACACAAATCTGAATAATTTAAATCATTCCAAATACTTTCTCTGACATCCAAGAAATGTAAATTGAAATCAATAATGGGAGGAAAATTTGGAAATAGTAAAGTGTGGAGAATTAAACAACACATTCCTAAGGGACCAATGTATGAAAGAAAAAATCACAGGGAAAATTAGAAAATACACTTTGGTGAATGAAAATGAAAACACAGCATACCCACATCATTAGACACAACAAAAGTAGAATGCATATATATTTAAGCTTATATAAAATGGAAACTCTGCAATCCTGAGAATCCTACAGAAACTGGAAAAAAAAAAATCCAAACTCACAGCAAGGAGAAAGAGGAAAACAATGAAGCCTAGTATGGGAATAAAATTATATAAATGTTAAAAATTAGAGAAAAATCAACAGAAAATAATTAATAAAACTGAGAAATATTAGGTAAACTGAACAAGCAAAATGAGAGAAAATTCCATTATTTAAATGAGAATGAATAAGATGCATTGCTATGAAATCATACTAAATAAAGAGGATTGTTAGATCCTTTGGACAAGTATTTATGCAAGCAGAGGACTTAAGTAATGTGAAATAGTCAAATTGCTAGAAGAGCAGAGTGATTTAAAAAAGATTAAAAACTGGAATATCTGAATAGACTCATTAAACACAGATTTAATTAGTAATAATTAACCATAAGTAAACATATAGAATCAGATAATCTTTTCATGATGTCCTGTAACAATTGTTTTTCTGGGCATGTCAATAGCAATGCATGAAAGGCAGAAGTGTCTTATATATACCAGTAATCAGTAATAGTGGTATTTTGTGTGCTATGTCACTATACTCCTGTCTGACTCACTTCAGCCCACAGACTATCATGCACCAGTATCCCCGATCCACAGGATTCTCATGGCAAGTACACAGGAGTGGGTTGCCATGACCTCCTCCAGGATATCTACCCTAACCAGGGATTGAAACTGTGCCCCTCATGACTTCTGCATTAGAAGCTAGGTTCTTTACCACTAGTGACAACTGGAAAACAATTAGTGGTATATATGTATGTATATGTGCATATATATATGTGTGTGTGTGTATGTATATATATCAGGTATGTATTCTCAAGATATAGGTGTATAATTTAGCTGTTATAGGTATTAATATATATTTGACTGTTGTTATATACCTATAGGTATGAACTTTTGCTGTATCTAATGATCTGGTATGTTGTGGTTTCACTTTCATTCATCTCAGATTATTTCCTAATTTCCCTTGTGGCTTAGGTATTGACTCATCATTTCCTTAGGAATGCCTTCTATAATATTACACAATTGACAAATTTGCAAAAATTTATGCCATTTCTGAGCTTTAGCTCCACGTCTTGGTGGTCAGAGAACATAGTTGGCATGATTTAATATACAAAGACTTGTTTTATACCTTAATATGAAGGCTATTTTTGAGAATATTCCAGAGAATATTCAGATATACATGGATATATAAATGTGTGTACACACATATGAGTAGAGATTATATATCCACAGTATGTGTATACATGTCTATGCATATATAATACATATACATTTATATATACATATATATAACTTGAAAGCACCACAAAGCTCTGTTTATTCTTCCTTGATCGTGAAGGGTTTCTAGCCATATTCTTGAAAATTATATTTCCCTTTCTCTCTCCTCTCTTTTTGGGACTTATATTAACCTGTAGTAGCTCTTTTTCACATCACATTAGGGCCACTTTAGGTCCTGTTGAGGTAAAAGCCCACAGTCAGTTTGTCTTAGAGTATATGAATCTCCTACAAAAAGTAATATTTTCTGAGGGTGTAGAGGATAGAAAACACTGTGAACTAAGTATGCTGTCAGCCATTCAGTACACAGAGGATGTTGCCACCATCAAGTCACAAGCCATTGCAGCCATCCCTGAATGTGAATCCTGAAGGGACTCTGGATGAAATCAGGTTTCCCACCATCAAGCCCTCAGTTACTGCAGCTATACCACCAATTGTGCTGCCAGAAGAGACTCAACAGAGAAAAGGACAGGATACCTGCCTTAGTTAAGGTGCCTATTGAAGAAATTATCTCAGAAATCTCAGATTCTTGCATCTTCCCATAGGGAGAAAAATACTAAATCCATTTACTTGAGATGTCCAGTTTTTCTTTAATTAACCATAATATTTGAACATGCTGCCTGCAGGATCATTGTTGCAAAATTTCTAAATATCCTGGCTCTTCCATTCCCTCTTCAGAGTGGTCTTTCAGAAACACTTTAGAAGTTGCTTCTCAAGAGTAAATCCTCCTTGGAATTAGTGTCTGACTGAATAAAACACAATTCTCAACTTTTAGGGTATGCATTTTTCCCAGTCAATAGCACACATTTTAGAATTTCAAAATAGGTGATTCTTGTGAGCATCTCAGCTTTCAAACTACTTTTACAAATACCTACTTAGCATTGTTCTGAATGTCAAAGGTTTACTATTATTTACTAAAACTTGAAGGAATTCACATTTTCGTAATTTAGTGACATGAATTGGTACCCTTTTTTACTTTCAGAAACAGTGACAAACAATGAAATGAAGGAACTCTTATTTCTAGCACCTGAATTTACTCTGGCTAACTTAGCTCTGCGTTTTAAGATTTTCTTTTCTTTTTTTATATTTTGTCTATATATAGTATTGCAGTCCTTGAGTAAACATTTTGCTTGACATAGACACTATGATGCATTTATTTTCATTGGTCCAAGTTGGCCAAGGACTGATTTACTTTTTCAGTTAAAGAAAATGATTTAAAATTGGAGTATAATTGCTTTATAATGTTGTGTTACTTTCTGCTGTGTAAGAGCTAATACTATATATATAACTGTAAATAAGCTAATACTATATATAACTGAGCATCTCTTTTGAGCAGGCCTCTCACCTCCCTCTTGACCCTCCTCTCCTTCCCCACAACCCACTCCTCTAGGTCACCCAAGAACACTGAGGAGGAGCTTCTCACTAGCTCTCTACTTCATATTTGGTATTGTTCATATATTAGTGAATCTTGCTCCATTCATTCCAGTCTCTCTTTCCCCCTCTGTGTCCTGTGTATTTCTTTTCCCAGCTTCCAAGTATGTTTTTTTTACCTACTTGTTTTCTAGAATCCATGTATATCCATAAACAGACAATGTTGGTCTTCCTCTTTCTGAAATACTTTGCTCTGTATAATAGGCTCTAGATCCATTCTTATTCCTACTTATAATCCAATTTTGTTCCTTTTTATAGATGAGTAATCTTCCATCTGATAAATGTACCATAACTTCTTTACCCATTCCTTTGCATGTGGACACCTAGATTGCTTCCATATCTTGGCTACTGGAAATGGTGTTGCAATGGATAATGGGGTACATGACTTTTTCAACTGTGGTTTCCTTTTGTTATATGTCAGTTAGTGGGATTGTTGGGTCATATGGCAATTTTATTCCTAGTTTTCTGAAGAACTCACATACTGTTCTGCATTGTGTTTGTATTTATTTAAATTCCTAAGAACACTGTGGAGGATTTCATTTCTTCTACAGAATTTCCTTCATTTATTGCTTTAATATTAAAATCATATATGTACATATTTTAGTGCTGAGTCTGGTTGCACTAATACTTAGTTGTTCCATGTGGAACCCAATTTCCTGACCAGGGATGAAACTTGGGACCCCTGCATTGAGAGCATATTGTCTTAGCCACTGGACCACTAGAGAAATCTCCTATTGCAGATTTTTATAATAATGACCATTGGGAACTGTGTGAGGTGATACTTCATTTTAGTTTTGATCTGGATGCCTTTATTACGTTGAGGTAGTTTTTACTGATCCTCAGCTTCTGGAGAGTTTTTATCACAAATTCTTGTTGGCTGTTATCAAAGGGTGTATTGGCATCTATTGAGGTGGTCATCTGGTCTTAATGCTTCAATTTGTTACAGTATATATGACAGATTTATAGTTACTGAAGAAAATTTGCATATCTGGGCTAAAACCACTTAATAATACTGTCTGATTACTTCAATGTGTTGTTGGATTCTTCTTGGTACTGTTTTGTTGAGGATGTTTGCATTTTTGTTTATCTGTGTGCTACCGGCCCGTAATTTTCATTTTCTTTTACCTTTGGTTATGGTTTCAGGGTGATGGTGACTTTTTAGGGTGGAATTTTTGGATTTCCTTCCAATGTAGTATTTTGGAAGTGTTTCCTCTGAATACAAAGAAGTTTTCTCCACATACAGAAGTGTATATGTTACCAATTCTCTGACTGGTTCATAAAATTTGCCTGTGAAGCTACCTTGAAATTTATTAACTGGAAAAATTTTCATCACAGATTCAATAATAGTGTTAGTAATTTCTGTGTTCATATGTTCTCTTTCCTCCTGGTTGAGTCTAAGAACTTGCCCCTGGCTACCAGATTCAACATTTTATTGACTTATAGCTGTTTGTTGTAAGCTCTTATGATCCTTTCTTATTTCTGTGGTATCAGTTAAAACATCTATTTTTACATGTCTATATTTATTCATTTGAGTGGTCTATTTTTTTTTCCTAAATGAATCTGCCTCATGATTTATTTGTTTATGATTTCTAAGCACCCTCTCTTAGTGTTATTGAACTTTGCTCTTGTCTTCATCACTGTTTTCTTTTCTTTTTGCTCTATTAATATATATTTTTTTAACTTTTCAATTTTGGGTTTTGGTGACTTGGTCTTCTTTCTCTAATTGTTTTATTTCTAAGGTTATGTAGACTACTTAAGATGTATTTTATTAATACACTTCCCACTTTTACTACATTAGCCCTTCTCCATACATTTTGAGTTATCATATTTTTATTTTACTTGTTTCTAGGATTAAAAAAAAAAATTCTCTCTGATTTCATCAGTGATTTCTTGGACATGTACAGATGTATTCAATAGCTTCCATGTATTCATGTCTATTTTACACTTTTGTAAATTTTCTTTTTCTATTTTCTCAAGGACTGATAGACTTGTGGTAAAAGAAAAAATCTTTATAAACTTTCAATTATCTTAAATTTATCAATGGCTGATTTGTGTTCCAGTTTGTGATTTATCCTGGAGATATTTCTTTTGCCCTTTCTCCTGGTTTTAGATGGAATGTTTTATAAGTATCAGTTAAGATCACCAGGTATGATATGCAACTTAAGGCTGGTGTTTCTTTTAAATTTCACTTTTCAATTGTAGGATAATCACTTTCCATTACTGTTTTTGTATCTGCTGTAAAATAACGTGAATTAGCCTACAGTATACATATATCAGTTATTATACTAGTTATTTGTTGTTGTTCTTATTTATCCCAGGCCCTCCTAAAGTGTTTCTTGTATATACTCCATCCTATTTCTTCTTCTTCTTCTTCTTTTTTTTTTTTTTTTAATTTTTATTAGTTGGAGGCTAACTACTTTACAATATCGTAGTGGTTTTTGCCATACATTGACATGAATCAGACATGGATTTACAGTGTTCCCCATCCTGAACCCCCCCTTCCTCCTCATCCCATCCCTCTGGGTCATCCCAGTGCACCAGCCCCGGGCACTTGTCTCATGCATCCAACCTGGACTGGCGATCTGTTTCACACTTGATAATATACATGTTTCAATGCTGTTCTCTCAGATCATCCCACCCTTGCCTTCTCCCATAGAGTCCAAAAGTCTGTTCTATACTTCTGTGTCTCTTTTTCTGTCTTGCATATAGGGTTATCATTACCCTCTTTCTAAATTCCATATGTATGCGTTAGTATACTGTATTGGTGTTTATCTTTCTGGCTTACTTCACTCTGTATAATGGACTCCAGTTTTATCCATCTCATTAGAACTGATTCAAATGTATTCTTTCTAATGGCTGAGTAATATTCCATTGTGTATATGTACCACAGCTTTCTTATCCATTTGTCTGCTGATGGGCATCTAGGTTGCTTCCATGTCCTGGCTATTATAAACAGTGCTGCGGTGAATATTGGGGTACACGTGTCTCTTTCATGTATGGTTTCCTCAGTGTGTATGCCCAGGAGTGGGATTGCTGGGTCATATGGCAGTTCTATTTCCAGTGTTTTAAGGAATCTCCACACTCTTCTCCATAGTGGCTGTACTAGTTTGCATTCCCATCAACAGTGTAAGAGTATTCCCTTTTCTCCACACCCTCTCCAGCATTTATTGCTTGTAGACTTTTTGATAGCAGCCATCCTGACTGGCGTCTAATGGTACCTCATTGAGGTTTTGATTTGCATTTCTCTAATGATGAATAATGTTGAGCATCTTTTCATGTATTTGTTAGCCATCTGTATGTCTTCTTTGGAGAAAGTCTGTTTAGTTCTTTGGCCCATTTTTTGATTGGGTCGTTTATTTTTCTGGAACTGAGCTGAAGGAATTGCTTGTATATTTTTGATATTAATCCTTGGAAGAAATGGACAAATTCTTAGACAAGTATAACTTTCCAAAACTGAACCAGAAAGAAATAGAAGATCTTAACAGACCCATCACAAGCAAGGAAATTGAAACTGTAATCAGAAATCTTCCAGCAAACAAAAGCCTAGGACCAGAATGGCTTCACAGCTGAATTCTACCAAAAATTTAGAGAAGAGCTAACACCTGTCTTACTCAAACTCTTCCAGAAAATTGCAGAATAAGGTAAACTTCCAAATTCATTCTATGAGGTCACCCTCACCCTAATTCCAAAACCAGACAAAGATGCCACAGAAAAGAAAGAAAGAAAGAAAGAAAGAAAGAAAGAAAGAAAGAAAACTACAGGCCAATATCACTGATGACCATAGATGCAAAAATAACAAAATTCTGGCAAACAGACTCCAACAACGTATTAAAAAGATCATACATCATGACCAAGTGGGCTTAATCCCAGGAATGCAAGGATTCTTTAATATCTGCAAATCAATCAATGTAATACACCACAATAATAAATTGAAAGATAAAAAACCATATGATTATCTCAATAGATGCAGAAAAAGCCTTTGACAAACTTCAGCATCCATTTATGACAAAAACTCTCGAGAAAACAGGAATAGAAGGAATATATCCATCCTATTTCCGAGATGTTTGATCATCTTTATTATCAATAGTCTCAATTATTTCTCAGGGAAAATACATATTTCCTCTTTAATTAGGTCTTGTGGGCTTTTTTTTTTTTTTTTTCCTTCTTCTTCAATTGAGTCAGTTCGTTGCATCAGGTGGCCATGCTATTCGAGTTTCAGCTTCAACATCTGTCCTTCCGAAGAACACCCAGGACTGATATCCTTTAGGATGGAGTGGTTGGATATCCTTGCAGTTCAAGAGACTGTCTAGTCTTCTCCAAAACCACAGTCCAATTGCATCAATTCTTCAGTGTGCAGCTTTCTTTATAGTCCAACTCCAACAACTGAGAGAGTAACAGGCAGGAAGGCCAGGGGTCTCCAAATGGAGAAAATAGGCTGCAAGTGTCAGACATTTTTATCTCTCTTAAGCGGCAGGAGGAAGCAAACTAGCAATACATTTCCCTTCTTTATACAAATTTAAAAGGAGGTTTCTCTCAAAATACTGTGTTACAATAATGACACCTGGTTTCACCTGAAGCTAACTATTCTCAAACCTTGAGTTAACCAATGCATTTTTCTTATGGAAATGTTTGTCTTAAGCTATGTTAATGTGCTATGCCTTTACTCCAGACTGTCTTCAAATCAGTTCTGCCTAATGGCTCAGAACCTACTTGACAAACCAGTATGTTATACTCAGATTTTGTTCCCCTAGTCTATGTAAATGAAACAATTTGTATGGTAATCTGCCCATCTACAAAATTCAAGTCAATCATTTTATGGCCCAGGATGAATCATCAGGTGCCAAGATTATCCCAAAATGCATGTTATGAATGAGGGGCCTCGTGCCATTCTGACAATTGGTAAGAAAGCAAAATCAAGAAAAATAACACAAGGAATAATCATAGTACTGAAGAAGACAGAATCATCAAAAGAACTAATCAAATAAATCAAAAGATTAAAAAAAAAAAAAAACATTAATAGAGCAGAGTGCCAACTGAAAGATAAAGAAGACCAATCTGACAAAAATGGTAAGAGCTTCATCACAGAACAACAAGAAACAAGAAATCACAGTTAATATAGAAATATATACCTATTTTAAAAAATAAAAAACATCTACCAAGGCACATAAAGCAGGAAAGCAAGGTACACAAATAAAAATATGATTTAACCAGTCTTTAAAGAACAAATAAATAAGAATAATGACAAGAAAAACTAAAACTGAGAAAAAGAGTGAACTGACAACAGAACAAGTTAAAACATTTTAATTATAGTCAATGCTACCTAGGGTTTTAGCTGTCAGTGTACTAGTCCTCAAGATAAGCCACAGCAAAGCTTCACCGTTCTAGGAAGCTCTCCCATTTTGGGGAGATCTGGATCCTGGATCTACTGTAGGGACAGTTCAGACTCTAATCTGGTTTAACTACTGTGCGTTTTTAGAGCGGCCAGAGCCTGGGCATTTTCTTTTATGGGAACTCTGATATGTATTCCATAGACAAAGAGTCTGTGTAGTTGATCATGAGGATTTAATCTGCACCTTACTCAGCCGGCAGGAAAATTTTCAATCCTCTTCCTTAGTGACCCTACCCCTGGGGCTCAGATGTAATTTTATGTGGTCACTAGAGGTCACTAGAGGAGTCTCCCCAAGACTCTTGTGGAATACTTGTGTTTGCTTTAGTGAGAACCAGAGGAGGTGGTACTTCTGCTTGGATAGCAGGATTCCTGGTGGTGCCAGTTGTGCAGAGGAGCCAGCAGCCATGGGCATAATCAAATCCTTTTCTAACCTCTGAAGGCATGAGCATGAGTGGTAGTTCTGGCTAATCTTTCTCTATTCTTGGTAACGGGTCTGAGCACGTGGGAACAGGGGAAATACAATGGTGTCTTGACATGCTGTGTGTGACTCAGCACTAAGGTCCTGCTTCTTTGGTAGTTTGGGATTCCCCGAAAGACATTCCCTGAAACACACTTTTCCTCCCTGCTCCACCAGGACATCTCTACATAGCCAACTGCAGTTCTCTCCCAAGGTGATTCTCTAAATCCCACATTCCAGATTCCATGTCCCATGCACACAGGTTGACCTGCATTGTAGTTTGGGGCATGTAGGGCCACATCACACATTCTCAGTTTGATTCTCACTGTGTACTAACTAATGCTTCATCAGCCTCTTCACCTTGCTTCCTTTCAATCCAAAGTAATTTACTTCTAGTGAGTTGGCTTGTCTGGATCCTAAATCTCTTCCCTGATTCTCCATCTCCCATCCCATAAGGCAGGTTTGGTTGTTTCCTCTTGTCCTCATTTTCCCATCTGAAGTCAATTCTTCCCAATTATGCCTAATACCCACACAGGCCTCTCTGTTGACCTAGGTCTTCCGCTAGCATTCAGCTGATGTTTTTGGTGAACTATTGCCTCTGTAGAAGTATTATTTGTGATGCATTCATGAAAAGAGGTGCACTCAATGTCCTCCTCCTATTCTGCCATCTTGGAAATTTTGACTTTTTTTGCAGGCTAGCTCTGTAATTCCTTATAGAATGACAGTAAAACAGCAAACTTTAGTTGACATGAATTAACGTGTTTGATGACAGGTTACATGCTTACACACAAAACTGGTCCTTCTTTGACTTCCAACATGTAATCAAGCACTTTTTTTTTTTTTTTTTTCCAGGAAATTTCTGTTAATGAGGAATTGTCCTAAGCATGAAGGAATATAGTTTTGTTTCCTTTCTTTCTTTCTTTCTTTTTTCATTTAAGAGATGATATAAAATTCAGGTTCAAAAAGACAATTCCTGAAAGTATCTAGCTATTTGCAGAACTTTTCTGACAATTTCCCAGAGCTCAGATGCTTCATTTCTCCTCTCAAAACATTAGTGTTTTCATTCTGGGGTCAAATGGCAGAGACTGGCATGGGCATAATTTAATTGTGGTAGAAATAGATGGCAGTTTCCCAGGAAAGCACCATTTAGTAGTTGATTATTTGAAACCAAACCAAAACAAAAGACATGTTTACTTGGCAAAACTTAGTTGGTGTTTCGATAATACAAAAAGCAAGGGCAATCAATAAAATCATCTACATCTGCTTCATTGTCTCTGCTAATAGCTTGGAAAGTATGGTTCACTACAAATTGTGGAAAATTCTTAAAGACATAGGAATACCAGTCCACCTTACCTGTCTCCTGTGAAATGATAATCCAGGTTAAGACATAACAATTACATTTGACCATGGAAAAATGAACTGGTTAAAAATTAGAAAATAGTTACATCAACGCTATATATTGTCACCCAGCTTATTTAACTTCTGTGAAGAGTACATCAGGGAAACTAACATGCTGGATGAATCTCAAGCTAGAAGCAAAATTTCTGTAAGAAATATGAAACCTTAGTTATACAGATGACATGACCCAAAAGGCATAAAGTCAATAGGAACCAAAGAGTATCTTGATGAAGGTGAAAGAGGAAAGTGAAAAAGCTGAGTTAATACTCAATATTCAAGAAATAAAGTCATGGCATTTGGTCCAACATTTCAAGGCATATCAATGGAGATGCAAAAAAATCGGTGACAGATTTAATTTTCTTGACCTCTGACATCACTGTGGGCAATGACTGCAGCTATGAAACTAGAAGACACTTGCTCCTTGGATGAAAAGCTATGACCAATGTGTACACCATGTTAAAAAACACAGTCATTACTGATAAATATACAAATAGTTAAAGCTATGGTTTTTCAAGGACTCATGTATGAAGCTGAGAGATGGACCACAAGAAATGAGTGCTAAATAATCAAGGCTTTGCAATTGTGAGGTTTAAGAAGGCTCTTGAGTGTCCTGTGGACAGCAAGGATATCAAACAAGTCAATCATGAAAGAAATCAACCCAGACTATTTGTGGATTATCTGATGATGTATTTGAAGAGCCAATAGTTTGACCATCTGAGGCCAAGAGACAAAGCACTGGGAAAGACCCTGATGATGGGAAAGATTTAGTGCAGGAGGAGAAGGGAACCAAAGAGGACTGTTCAGTTCAGTCGCTCAGTCGTGTCTGACACTGTGACCCCATGGAATGCAGCACACCAGGCCTCCTTGTCCTTAACAAACTCCCAGAATTTATTTGAACTCATGTCCATTGAGTTGGTGATGCCATCAAACCATCTAATTCTCTGTTTTCCCCTTCTTCTCCCACCTTCAGTCTTTCCCAACATCAGGGTCTTTTCAACGAGTCAGTTCTTTGCATCAGGTGGCCAAAGTATTGGAGTTTCTGCTTCAACCTCAGTCCTTCCAATGAATATTCAGGACTGATTTCCTTTAGGATGGGCTGGTTGGATCTCCTTGAAGTCCAAGGGACTCTCAAGAGTCTTCTCTAACATCACAGTTCAAAATTATAAATTCTTTGGTGCTAAGCTTTCTTTATAGTCCAATTCTCACAACCATGCATGACTACTGGTAAAACCACAGTCTTGGCAAGACAGACTTTTTTTGGTAAAGTATTATCTGCTTTTTAATATGCTGCCTGGGTTGGTCATAAATTTTCTTTCAGGGAATGTCTTAATTTCATGGCTACAGTCATAATCTGCAGTGATTTTGGAGTTCCCCAAAATAAAGTCTGTCACTGTTTCCACTGTTATCCCATCTATTTGCCTTGAAGCTATGGGACCAGGTTCTGTGATCTTAGTTTTCTGAATGTTGAGCTCTAAGTTAACTTTTTTCACTCTTTCACTTTCATCAAGAGGCTCTTTAGTTCTTCACTTTCTTCCATAGGCTGGTGTCATCTCCATATCTGAGGTTATTGACATTTCTTTTGTCAATCATGAGTCCAGATTTTACTTCATCCACCCCATGATCATTTCACATGATCTACTTTGCATATAATTTAAATAAGCAGGGTGACAAAATACAGCCTTGACATACTTCTTTCCCATTTTTAACCATTCTGTTTTTCCATGTCAATTTCTAACTGTTGCTTCCTGACCTGTATTCAGGTTTCTCAAGAGGCAGGTCAAGTTGTCTGGTGTTCCCATCACTTTAAGTATTTTCCACAGTTTGTCTTTATCCACAAAGGCTTTGGCATAGTCAAGAAAGCAGAAATAGATGTTTTTCTGGAGATTTCTCACTTTTTCGATAATCCAATATTTTTTGGCAATTTGATCTCTGGTTCCTCTGCTTTTCCTATAACGAGCTTGAACATAAGGAATTTCAAAGTTCTTGTACTGTTGAAAAGGACAAGATTGTTGCAAAGCATCCCCTACTCAATGGACATGAATTTGAGCAAACCCTGGGTGAATTGAAAAACAAGGGGGTCCAATGTGCTGCTGTACATGGAGTGCAAAAGCATCAGATAAAACTTAGTAACTGAACAAAATTCATGTTGGTAGGGCTTGAGGAATGGTCCACAAAGTGTGCTAACTGTGTCATTGAAAATGGGTTAAGTGAGATGGAGGACAATTAGAAAGCACAGAGCTCTTGTCAGTTTCCATCCTTTCCTCACTCAAAATGTACTTGTGACAATGTCTTTTGAAAACTTTCCCATGACAGAGAACTTCTGTGGATTCTATGTAGTATCTAAGATAGTAATGAAAGGTTGTTGCTGAATGATAAGACACCGGAATTCTTGGCCTCCAGAGGTGACAAATTCAATCCGGGGCCAGGGGCGAAGCTGGATCACTCAGAGCTTTTGTGTAATAAAGTTTTATTAAAGTATAAAGGAGATAGAGAAAGCTTCTGACATAGGCATCAGAAGAGGGCAGAAAGAATATCCCCCTCCTAGTCTTTAGCTGTAAGTTATATAGTCACTCACAGTCTGTTAATGAAAAGAAAGGAATGACTTAGAATTTAGAATGACACCACATAATTCATCCCTGGCCATAAAACGATTGACTTGAACCTTGTAGAAGGACAGATTACCAACAAATAATTTTGTTTACATAGATTAGGGGAACGATATCTGAGTAAGGAGGTTAGGCCATTTGGCGGAACTTACAGAGTCAGGGGTAAATTAACATATCTTAAGACAAATATTTTCATTAAAAAAAAAATGTATTGGTTAACTCAAGGTTTGAGAGTAGTTAGCCTCAGCTGAAACCAGGTGTCATGGCAACACAGCATTTTAAGAGAAACCTCCTTTTAAATTTATATAGAGAAGAAAAAAATATCTCTGGTCTGTTTCCTCCTGCCGCTTAAGAGAGATAAAAGTGTCTGGCACTTGCAGCCTATTTCCTCCATTTGGAGATCCTTGGCCTTCCTGTCTGTTACCCTCTAAGTAACCTTATGACACATGCCACTTGAATCTATAACGTTTATCTTAAGCAGCAGCAGGCACCATCTGTAAATGTCTGGTAGTCCTCCCCATTTTCTGAGGTGTTAATTGGACTAATGTGTGACCTTAGGAATAAGGTGAGTGGCAAAATAAAATTAAAAGTTCTCAATCAAGCTCCGTAATCCTGGGAGTAGCAACTTTGAGTTGGGCATCCTAGCAGACCTTAGGAATACTTTCAAGGGGTTGCATTACTGAGCATGGAAAGAGGTAGTCTACTGCCTCCATTTTGGCTTTGCTGTATGCGTTCCTTGTGAATAGGCCATTCTTCTCTTGATGTCACAGATTTTGCCTTCAGATGAAGGTTGAGGATTGTGGAAGTGAAGGAATGCATATGACAGCCCCATAAAACTGATGAGAGGGTGTATAAAGTTTTCCACTTCAAATTGGTTCTCAAGACTTGTAGCCTTCTTTAGATGTGCACTACAAATGTGTCTCAAAAAAATATATTCATAAATTCTTATTATCTGCTTGCCACAGATAGTTGAAGCCAAAAACCTTGTATAGTCAGCACCTTAGCCATGTGGCCAGGCTTAGACATTGAAGTCATTAGATAAGAAGAATGTGGACAACGATATAATTCCCTTCTGTATTAAATATCTGCCTTATACCTTTGGACAAGGGGAAGGCATGTTCCATCATGTGGGAAGAGAATTTAAGTTTTTACCCTTAGTTTCATTTCATTCTGAAGAGTATTCTTCGTTATTGGTGAGTGTGCAGCCTCCATGCTCCCCATTAATTCTTACCAGTACATTCCTGGATAAAATGTGAGTGAGTATACCATTACAGGAAGGCCTTGTTGAAACTCCAGTTATTTACTTACCATTCTGTGGAACTGCCATAAAAGAAGATGTGTGTTTTCTTATTGCCAGATATAGTGGAGATCTAAGACCCACTCAACTTCTGCTGGGCTGTCTAGGAGAGCACCACAGTTTTTAGCTGTGTTTGGATAAAGTAGCCTGGATATTATCTGAATGCTTTCAACATTTGTAACTCATCCCTTTGTCTTGCATTTGAATAAAGGAAGCAGACTTCTGTAATTGTATTTTAATTTCTGCCTGTATATATTTATTGGTTAACCATCTCTTCAGGCAGAAATCTCCAATATATAGGGCAAAAAGAAAACCCAGACACACACTCACGAACACATTCTTAGTCCAATGCACCCACACAAGCACAGACACAAATTTATTTGCATAAATTGCAATTAACAAAAATAAAAGAAAAACCAAAATAATATGGAAATCCTTACTTCAGGTAAAAGGAAAAGTTACAAATTGTGGATGGAGAAAAGGAAGCACACCATTTTCCACGTAGGAGCCAGTCATCTTTAAAAGAGGCAAGGAGAAGTTTCAAAAAAGGTGTAGGCCTTTAGTATGAACAAAATGAAGTAATATCAGAAAAGAAAGAGAACATCTTTCAATCTGACTCTGTTAGATATATGCATGTGTGCTCAGGCTTCTCCAACTCTTTGCAACCCCATGAACTGTAGACCTTCAGGCTCCTTTCTCCATGGGATTTTCCAGGCAAGACAATTTGAGTGGGTTGCAATTTTCTATTCCATTATAATGGATGTTTAGAGCTGAAGAAAACATTGCCCATGCATTTTTCTTTCATCCCTTTCAAGACAAAGCAACCTATATAAGCTTTTTGCTCCAGAGAGTCTTCTGAAATCCCAAAGTTGCACTTGTGAAAGAGACAGATTTATAATATTGTGGATGGAGATAATTCAAGTCATAGAAGAGACAAATTAAAGGAAAGAAGGTAAATTTCTATAAATCCGATTTACCTCAAAATTCAGTGAGGCCATTTTTTTTTTTTTTTTTAATAAACCACCTGAAAACAGAAGACCTGTTCTTTATTGACAGGAGAAATAGGTTAGATAGATGGAAGAGAGTGCAGAGAAGTGAAACATAAATCTCTGTTTCTGACCCACACGTTTCTATGTTTTGTTTTGTTTTTCTCCTAGACCTCGTCTCCCATAAGTTCCTAATAACTCTAACGATGCTGAAGATCTTATGTTGCCTTGATGTTTGCAGTAAACAAACCCAAGAGCTAGTGGCACTAATTTTCTCTCAGGTCTCCAGGAATAAGTTAATATGCCCCATATTTAGCTTCATTGTATGAGTTTCAAGAGAACACACACTGACCAGTCCTAAATGGACACAGAATGCACTGGCATGCATAACCAGTTGAAGATTAGGGACTTCTAACCACTTATCCCCTCCTGGACCTGGTTTGCAACAAGACCAATAAGTTTTAGGTACAGTGTTAATCTTTGTACCTAGTATAGTTTGGTGCTGGTTTGAAGAGACCCTAGGTGTTTTATCTAAAATCTTCACTGCACCTGAGGAAATCATGTAGAGGCTGGTTAGTGTCAAATTCCAATAATGTATAGCTGAAGAAAATTAAATATGTTTTGTAGCATGCTACTAGAACCATGAGAAACTGTGGCTGCTGATGCTGTATTTCATTGATAGTTCCAACATATTCGGTCCTACCACCTAATCCACATTTCATCCTATGTTTACAGGAAATGTTCAGGGAGGTGAAAATGCCATTAGTTTGCTTCCCTGAAGCAAGAGTTACTGGATGTCCTGGAACAGGAATAGGCCAGGCATCAGTCTTTTTTTCCACTTGTACTACTAATTCCAGGCAAGTTGAAATACAGCATTCCAAGACACTAAGGCAGATATGGTCCTCAAAAGTCTGTTTGTTAGCATCTCTACTCTACAGAAGAGATATCAGAACCTATCACTCCTACACATAAATACATCTGATGTTTTCCCCTACCTATAAAATTGATGTTTTGATCTTTTCTGTCATATCTGCCTGCTGCATATGTCCACACATAATCCGTCGTTCAGGTACACTTAAACTCCATGTTTTATTGTTTTTCTATTCTGGTCTCGTCACTGTTCCTTTTGCCTGAGATGTCCTCCCCTTCTTTTCCAATGTCTCCTATTGAATCCTAGTCATTACTTAAAGGCCTAGATCAGACGTAATTTTATCTTCAAAAGTTTCCAGAGACATTGAAAAGCTTCAACAAATATATTAGTATCTGTAGTCTGTCCAAAGTCTTTGTATTAACATGTATTACTCATATTCAATGCCATCATTTTTTGCTCTATCTTCTATGTAGACTAAGGTTAAAATAGTGTAAACTGCACTTTAGCATATTTATTAACACAGCTTACGAAATCCTGACATAGTTAAACACAGACTCTCTCTTTCTGATGAATAGCCACAGATAGGGCCACAAGAATGACAGATAACTTTAATATTTCTCATCTTTAAGACATTCATTAAAAAAATTGGCTAGATTTTTATAGCTCTGGAGTAATGTAAAAATATTCTGTCAACCCTGAGTATGATCAATAAGAGTTGCACTACAGCTACTGCTGATGAGGAGAATAGAGTAGAAGTATGGAAAATGATGATATTGATAATAGTGGCTTACACAGAGTACCAGGTTGCTTAGCATAGTCCTTTGTCCAACCTTAGGAAAATGTGAGCCTAACAGTAGATTGAGAATGTGCTACAATTTCATCAAGTGGAGAATGCCTGAAGAAACCTCATACCAATAACTTCCTGGACTTGAACAACAAATTCCTTATGTCTATGTCTTCATCTGTATACTTAAGATATTCATCAGATTAACAGCCACCAAGCTCTAAACTTTAACACATTCTCCCTCAGATTATTTTTCAAAGAACAGATAAAATGTAAACTGTTTGAGGTGGAACTATAGAATGAATGTGGGCTTGCAAAGCTCTGTCTTCTAATTTTTATTTTTCTCATAATCTTCATAATCAAGCCATCTCCTTGGAACGCCTATGTTCTTTCATATTTAGGCATTTTCAATACCAACCACTTGGTTATTTTGCTCCTTAGCAGCCTTTCTGCTCATATGTAGTGTTCCAAAGATCAGTCAGTTCAGTTCAGTTGCTCAGTCATGTCCGATTCTTTGTGACCCCATGAATCACAGCATAATAGGTCTTCCTGTCCATCACCAACTCCTGGAACTTACTCAAACTCATGCCCATCGACTCGGTGATGCCATCCAGCCATCTGATCCTCTGTCGTTCCCTTCTACTGCCCTCAATCCCTCCCAGCATCAGGGTTTTTTTTTTTTTTTTTTTTTTACAATGAGTCAACTCTTCGCGTGACCAAAGCATTGGAGTTTCAGCTACAGCATCAGTCCTTCCAGTGAACATTCAGGACTGATCTCCTTTAGGATGGACTGGTTGGATCTCCTTACAGCCCAAGGGACTCTCAAGAGTCTTCTCTGACACCACAGTTCAAAAGAAACAATTATTCAGTGCTCAGCTTTCTTCACAGTCCAACTCTCACATCCATACATGACTATTGGAAAAACCATAGCCTTGACTAGACGGACTTTCATTGACAATGTAGTGTCTCTGCTTTTTAATACACTATCTAGGTTTGTCATAACTTTCCTTCCAAGGAGTAAGTGTCTTTTAATTTCTTGGCTGTAATAACCATCTGCAGTAATTTTGGAGCCCCCCAAAATAAAGTCTGACACTGTTTCCCCATCTATTTCCCATGAAGTGATGGGACCAGATACCATGATCTTAGTTTTCTGAATGTTGAGATTTAAGCCAACTTTTTCACTCTCCTCTTTCACTTTCATCAATAGGCTTTTTAGTTCCTCTTCACTTTCTTCATCTGGGTGGTGTCATCTGCATATCTGAGGTTATTGATATTTCTCTCCCAGCAATCTTGATTCCAGCTTGTGCTTCTTCCAGCCCAGTGTTTCTCATGATGTACTCTGCATATATGTTAAACAAGCAGGGTGACAATATACAGCCTTGATGTACTGTTTTTCCTATTTGGAACCAGTCTGTCGTTCCATGTCCAGTTCTAACTATTCCTTCCTGACCCGCATATAGGTTTCTCAAGAGGCAGGTCAGGTGGTCTGGAAATACCAAAGATCAGAGGTAGCCTCTATTTCAGGCATGCAATAAGTACAAAGGGCAATTTTGAAAGAGAGATGAAGTGTGGCAACCTGGGAAGACAGTACCAGACTCTTTTAGAGTGCACCACCCAGGTCCCTTTCATTAGGCACCCTTCAACTTCTCCAAGTCCTGACCACTAATTTGTTAAAAAAAGCTTCCTACCCTGAAAAGCATTCCCTTTGATCACATGAAAGCCTCCTCATGTGAGGGGAAGATCCCATTTCCATGAGTAAAATTTTGACAGCGAGTGAAGTATAAGATATTTGGAAGCAACTGAGTTAATTCAAAGTGAGATAAGCTTTGAAAAGTTTATTGTCTAAGTGGTACAATTTGCTCTCTAATTGAAGTTAGATTTTATCTTCCCTCTGATATATCGTGCTTCCCTCATTCCATTTTTCCTTAAAATCCTCACCAATGAGTCACTTGAAGAGCAATCATGGACCCTGATTTAAGGGATCCTGATGAAAACATTCCCACTACAGAACAGCAACTACCATTCACCAAGAAAAGGAAAGTGAAAGATATTTTCACTGTAACCACAATTTCTTTAAAGAAGAAATGTCCCTGTCTGCTGCTATTCAATATTCCTGATGCAGACTTCCGAGATTTTTTTTTTTCCTTTTTATCTTCTTAGCCTTAATAGTCATTGGAAAATGCACTTTTCAAAGAAGCTGATGATATTTTTTTAGCTGATCTTGAGATAGACATGCAAAGTTAGTGGTTTTAACTTGCAAACAATATACTTTTTTTTTTTTTGGAGTGAATTGCATTTTCAAATCTATAATTTATTAAGATTTATACCTTTAAACATTTGTTTCTTATTTGTTCCATTATTCAGGTTGTATTTTTCAAATACAGATCTTTAATTCTGAAGAGAGTTGAGGAAGCAGAAACAGACATGTGATATAATAGTTTATTCCAACTGGTGAACACATATCAAAGAACATGAAACCATCCAGTCTAGGATAATAATCACATAACAATGTGTAAAACAAAGGGGAAAAAATTCATTAGGAATTTAAAATAAGGTCTCATGTACATTAACAGCAAAGAAAATTCAAGGGAAGCAGAAGAATGGCATATGCACACACAGTGAGACCGAGATGAACAGAACAGAATGAAACATCAGTGTGACTGAAGAAAGGAGAGTTAAAGGAACAATTTGAAGATTGTGAATAAGGTAGAACTGTGAATCCTCATTGTCTATTCTCAAGATCTTGCTTTCTATCACACAACTTAGCTGGTGAGTGACAATTTTATCTAACTGTAGCAAGGCAGAGACTGTCTCAGGATAATATGTGGATGCTGGTGAATGATTAGGAGACCACTGAGTCATGTGGAGCTGAAAACTCACACAAATGTTGGGCCAGGTGGATGGCAATGAAGAAACCAAAATCTGGCTGAGTCTCAACATGATAAGGAGTAGAAGAAACATAACTTAGAATCTAGATAGGGTGAGGTGGGATAGAAAATGTAGTAGTCAAAAATAACTACTCCTGTCAATAACAGAAGGAGAGCATTTGTTGCTAATCAGTCAGTAAGTCATCTCTGGCTCTTTGCCACTCCATGATACTATGCACAGAGAATCCTAAGATGCAACCCAAAAATTACTATAGCTACTCAATGACTTCAGGGAAGTGTCCAACTAAGAAATTAACACGCAGAACTCTCTTGCATTCCTATACACTGGCATCAAAAACATAAATTAAGGAAGCAATCCCATTCATGACTGCAACAAGAAGAATAAAACTTTTGGGATGAACCTAGGAAAAGACTTGTGTGCTGAATTGAATAAGGCATGAAGAAAACAAATCAAAAGTTACAAAATAAATGGAGAGATATACCATTATTTTGACTTGGAGAATCAATACTGTGAAAATGGATATAGTACAAAAAAGCAGTTTACAGATTCAAAGAAATTGCTTTGAAATTACCAAAGACATTTTTCACAGAATTAGATTTTTTTTCCCCAAAACTTGTTGGAAAACATAAAAGACCTTGATGAGCCATGCTACCTTTAGAAAGAAAAAACAGACCTGAAAGAACCAGGTTTCCTGACTTCAATCTGTAGTACAAAGCTGTAGTAATCCACACAGCATGAAACTGGCAAAAAATGGGAATACAGGTCAATGGAAGAGATAGAAAACCCCAAAATAAACTCATATTAAATGGTTAGCTAATCGATGGCAAAGGAGGCAACAATATACAATGGAGAGAAGATATTATCTTTTATAGGTGCTGCTGGAAAATCTTGAGAGATAAAGATGAAAGAATGAAATTAGGACACTCCCTTTTACTGTTTAGTGGCCGAGCCATGCCTGACTCCTTGTGATGTCATGGACTGCAGAAGGCTAGCCTCTCTATGCACCACCATCTCCCAGAGTTTGCCCAAGTTTTTATCCATTGCATCAGCAGTGATGCCATTCAACACACTCATCCTTGTCACACTCTTCTTCTACCTTCAATATTTCCCTTCATTAGGGTCTTTTCCAATAAGTTGGCAATTTGCATCAGATGGACAAAGTATTAGAGATTCAGCTTCAGTAGCAGTTCTTCCAATGACTATTTTGGGCTGATTTCATGAAAATTGACTGGTTTGATCTCTTTGCTGTCCAAGGAACTCTCAAGAGTCTTCTCCAGCACCACAATTCAAAAGCATTAATTCTTCAGCATTTTGCCACCTTTATGGTCCTGCTCAAGCGACTATATGTGAATACTGCAAAGACCATAGCCTCGACTATACGGACATTTGTTGGTGAAGTGGTGTCTTTGTTTTTTCACACATGTCTACATTTCTCATAGCTTTTCTGCCAAGAAGTATTTGTTTTCTAATCTGATGGCTGAAGTCACCATCTGGAGTGATTTTAGAGCATAAAAGGGAAAATCTGTCACTGCTTTCCATTTTTCCCCTTATATTTGCTATGGAGTGATGGGACTGGGTGTTTTGATTGGAGTTTTTGTAATATTGAGTTTTCTGCCTGCATTTGCACTTTTCTCCTTCACCCTATCAACAGGCTCTTTAATTCCTCTTCCATTACTATCATTAGAGCAGTCTTCACATGCATATCTGAGGTTTTTTACATTTCTGCCAGCAATCTTGATTCCCACACATAACACATCCAACCTGGCATATCTCATGATGTATGATGCATAGAAGTTAAGAAAACAAGGTGTGAATAAGCAGCCTCATCATACTCCTTTCTCAATCCTGAAAGAGTTAGTTGTCCCATATGTGGCTGTAACTGTTGCTTCTTGACTTGCATACAGGTTTCTCAGAACACGGGTGAGATGGTCCTGCATTCCCATCTCTTTAAGTGTTTTCCACAATCTGTTATGATCCACAGAATCAACGACTTGAGAGTGGTCAAGGAAATTTGCTATTTCTATGACTTCTAAGAGCCAACAAATGGTAACAATTTCAACTCTGGTTCCTTTGACATGTCTGAACCCAACTTGAACATCTGTAGGTACTTGGTTCATGTAAGGATGAAGAGAAGCTTAAAAGATTTTGAATATAACTTTACTAGTTTGGAAAATGAGTGAAATTGTGCAGTGTTTTGAACATTCTTTAGTACTGCCTTTCTTGGGAACTGGGATAAAGAATGACCTTTTCCAGTCCTATGGCCACTGAAGATATTGCATCACCACTTGATGGACATGCGTTTGAACAAGCTTTGGGATTTTTTGATGAATAAGTAAGCCTGACATGCTGCAGTCTGTAAGGTCACAAAGAGTCGGATGAATGAGGGATGGAAGTAAATTGAACTGAATGGTGGTGGGCTGTTTGCATGACAGGATCCTGGGACAGTGTGAGACATTCATGCCCCTGGCAGAAGTTCAGAGCTGTCCACTTTTAAGGCTTAGGGACCAGGGAAAAACAGTCCTACCAAACACACCCCGTTGCTCAAGCCAAAGACATTGACATGACTGTCTTCATTTTCTGGGGTCTCATCCTTGGCTGTGGATGGCAGAGAGGAAAAGTGTCTGTCTGCACCTGAGGGATGGTTCTGAAAGTCTCCCTGGAGTACAGTGTCTGATTTTTCCATGGCAATCCTGAATGAGATGTGCACCATGAGACTCACATGGACCCTGGATTTTAAACTGTGTCTGGATGTCCCTCAGACAAACTTTAGCTGTGTTTGTGTTTCATGAACTCCATAGGCTAGCAAGATAGCAGGGATCCTGAGCTGTAGGCAGATCTACCATAGCCTGATGAGGGCAGCAGAAAAAAAAAAAAAAAAAAACACCTTGGCATTTAGCAAGTTAGTGAGGTCGGGCCTGGAATCAAGCCCTCTTGGAGAATTTGGGAGAGGAATGCTTCTTTCTGCACAATGGAATCATCAGCTGTGGGCCAAGGGCAGGCAGGCTCCCCATGGTGTGATCCACTTGGGTGTTCTGTGTATGTGTCTATAGAAGTAAACTACAGTGCTGCCAAAAAGGGAAGCACTGACCTTTGGACCTCATGCTCAGTGCCTTTTTTCAGCAGAGGCCCTTTGGATCCATATGCACCTTCTTCACGATATTGGTTCAGACACAGGCATTTCACATTCTCTTTGGCCTTTTGGAGACCTCAATTTGGCTTTCCTCTGATATAAGGAGACAAACCTTGGGGGAAAAAATGAAAACATATCCAAACAGACTATTACACAGTTAGGAGAAATAGGGGCACCTCACTCAGAAGGTCTTGGGCCTGAGTGGGTACTGGGCCTTCTATAAGGGCATGACATTGACAAGGAATGCTTTTGAGAGATGCATGCTGAAATGAGGTGCTCAGAATCAGTGCAGTCCAAAGTAACTTTCTGTTTATGGTGTGGTTCCTGGAAAGAAAGTACATGGAAGGAATTATGGCAATGTGATTGGTGCTGTGAACAAGTCAATGTGATGTGAGAATACAGAATAGCACCCATCATTCAGCTGTTCACCATGAGCACTTCCAGTCCACCCAACTCTTTCCAGGTCAATCCTCCTAATAAGAATATCACAACATTTTGTAACCTTCCAGGATAAAGAGTAGAGATAGCAAAACACAATAACTTGATGAGTAAGTGGAAGAAAATAACCAGAGAAAATAAGAGGTGCTTACCAAAGTCCGTTATCCTGGACAAGCAAAGCTACAGTTCTCTAACTGTGAAAATTTCATTTTAGGGTTGTGTGTATGTGTCTGTGTGTCTGCCCACAGGCACAAACGTGCCTGTGATCTGTCAGAACTGGCCTGGCTGGGAGAGGAAAAATGGATACTAAAAAAATGAACAAATTTGTGTAAAATATAATACCTATAGGGCAGCTGAAGTACTGATGCTAGGGATTCAAGACCAAGGATGTCAACAAGGGAGCATGTTGCAAGTGGAGACATGCTGCTGCACACTAGGCAGAAAGGAGCACCAGGAAGACAGCACTCGGGGCCATTCAGGGAGATTCAAAGCAGCAGAGAAAGAAAATGGGCCAAATTACCAGGGAAAGAGAGGGGATATGCAGAGTCCCTACAAAGAGCTTTCTGTCCTTCTCAAGTGAAGCAGCATTCTTTCTCCCACAGGACCAGGCACATCTTGCCTTTAATGTAAGACCTGGGAGACTGATGGCACTGAGCATAAGCAGCTGCTGCCTGCAGAGTTGAATTACCCAAAGAAAGGCAATGCCAAAGAATGCTCAAACTACAACACAGTTGCACTCAACTCACATGCTAGTAAAATAATGCTCAAAATTCTCCAATCCAGGCTTCAGCAATACATGAACAATGAACTTCCAGATGTTCAAGCTGGTTTTAGAAAAGCCAAAGTAACCAGAGATCCAATATCTAATATCTGCTGGATCATCAAAAAACCAAGAAAGTCCCAGGAAAAAAAAAAAAAAAAAAAAACCTATTTCTGCTTTATTAACTATGCCAAATACTTTGACTATGTGGGTCACAATATTCTGTAGAACATTCTAAAAGAGATGGAAATATCAGACCACCTGACCTGCCTCCTGAGAAACCTGCATGCAGGTCAGGAAGCAATAGCGAAATCTGGACATGGAACAACAGACTGGTTTCAAATAGGGAATGGAGTATATTAAGGCTGCATATTGTCACCCTATTGTCAGCATATTGTCACCTATTGTCAATTTACTTATTTAACTTATATGCAGAGTACATCACTAGAAACACTGAGCTGGATGAAGCACAAGCTGGAAACAAGATGGAAGGGAGAAATAGCAATAACCTCAGATATGAAGTTGACACCACCCTTATGGCAGAAAGTGTCAAAAAGTAAACAGCCTCTTGATGAAAGTGAAAAAGTAGAGTGAAAGAAGTTGTCTTAAAGTTTGGCATTAAGGAAACTAAGATCATGGCATCTGGCCTCATCACTTCATGACAAATAGATGGGGAAATAGTGGAAACAGTGGCTGTCTTTATTTGCTTGGCTTCAAAATAACTGCAGATGTTGACTGCTGTCATGAATTGAAAGACACTCCTTGGAATGAAGCTTATTACCAAGTTAGACAGCATATTAAAAAGCAGAGACATTGCTTTGCCAAAAAATCTCCTCATCAAAGCTATGTTTTTTCCAGTAGTCACATATAGATGTGAGAGTTGGACTATAAAGAAAGCTGAGCACTGAAGAATTGATGCTTTTGAACTGTGGTGTTGAAGAAGACTCTTGAGAATCCCTTGGACTGCAAGGAGATCCAACCAGTACATACTAAAAGAGATCAGTCCTGATTGTTCATCGGAAGGACTGATGTTGAAGCTGAAATTCCAATAATTTGGCCACCTGTTGTGAAGAACTGACTCACTGGAAAAAATCCTGATGCTTGGAAAGATTGAAGGCAGGAGGAGAAGAGGACAACAGAGGATGAGATGGTTTGATGTCATCACTGACTCAATGGAGATGAGTTTGAACACCCTCTGGTAGTTGGTGATGGACAGGGAGGACTGGCGTACTGAAGACAATGGGGTCATGGAGAGTAGAACATGACTGATCAAATGAACTGAACTGAACTGAACTGAACTTAATTAAGCCTGCAGAGTTTGCCAGTTTCAAACATCACTCTTTGAAGTCTTTGAAAAATGCTTGAGCATCAGTGCTCTTCAGTGGATGGCTTAGGATGATCTTCTAGCTGCTCCTGGACCCACGCGGCTGGGATGATGGGGCAAGCTGGCATGTGTTCTCACCTGGAAGCAGGATGTGAACAGAACCACTTTAAAGGGCCCCTGTACAGTAAATAAGTGAACTTCAATTCCCCTGACACTAATGATTCATGTCCCTTAGTAGGATGTGGAACTTAATACCTCTTATTTAGAGATGCTTCATCTGTAAATATATTTATATAGAGAAACATGGAATTCTCTGTATGTCACATATTGACATATAGGCAAATGTTTCTGTGTGAAGCACAGAACTCAATGTTTCACATATGAATGTATGAATGTATGCATGTAGATTCCCTGTATGATATGGAATTCTCAATATTGCATATGCAAATTTCTCAACACTCAATTTACAGAATAAAAAATGGAATTCACTATATTTTATATGAAAATCAGTATCCAAATTTTTCTACATGAAAATGGAAATTTAATGTAGTTCACCTATGCATAACTGGATGCTAAATTTGCTACATGACATTTGTAATTTTGTGTATTTCACTTAAGAACTGCTAGCCATTGATTTTAGTACACACAATATGGAATTCTGATCCTGTCACATACGTAAATCATGGCACTGATTTTCCTCCTTTAAATATGAAATTCTCTATATTTCATGTGTGAAACTCCTATTTGAGATTGAATATATGAAAAAATAAATTTCCTATATTCTGTTTTGCAAAATATGGGTCCTGATTTTAAATTTTCTGTATTTTACAAATGAAAATCTGACCCAGATTTTCCTACATGAAATATGGATTTCTTTATTTTCAATACTTTAAACTCTAGGCATGGCACTTTTTTCCATGAAGTATGAAATTCTTTGGTTTCACATCACCTATCCAGAGGCCAGACTTACTATTTGAAATATGGAATTCCTATATTTAGCATAGGCAAATCAATGCCAATATTCCTCTTTGAAATATCAATTCTATACCATTTATGTATGAATTATTGGTGAAGATTTTTTTCCCCTACATGACATTTAGAATTCTCTGCATTTCACAGCTGAAAATCAGAATGGTTATTTTTCCTACAAGGAATGCAGAATTCTCTTTCTTGAACTTGAACATCTAGGGGCAGATTTTCCTACTTGAAAAATGGAAGTCTCTTCTTTACAATATGTTACCATCTATGCCACCAGGGAACCTGAATGGTTTTAGGAAGAGCTGCAAGACTTTCTAGAACTAACACTGAGAAAAGATGTCCATTTCATCATAGGATTCTGGCATGTATCAGCAGGAAGTCAAGAGACACCTGCTATAATGGGCATGTTTGGCCTTGCTGTACACAATGAGGCAGGAGAAAGACTAGCACTGTTTTGTCAAATAGAAAAGGTAAAAATGAAAACAGCGAGTTTTCTTGAGCTCCAAAATCACTGAGGACAGTGATTACAGCCATGAAAATAAAAGAACCCATTTCCTGGGAAGAAAAGTTTTATGATAAGCCTAGACACAATGTATTGAAAAGCAGAAATATCTCTTTGGTAACAAAGGTCCATACAGTCAGAGCTATGGTTTTACCAGTAGACATGTACAGATGTGCTAATCTGACAATAAAGAAGACTGAGTGCCAAAGAATTGAGGTTTTGCAACTGTGGTGTTGAAGATGGCTCTTGAGAGACCTTTGGACAGCAAGGAGATCAACCCCATCAGTCCTAAAGGAAACTGACCTAAAATATCCATTGGAAGGACTGATGCTAAAGCTGAAGTTCCAATGCATTGGCTATCTGGTGTGAAGAAATAATACATAGGAAATGATTGAGGTTCTGCCTTGTCATTAAAAGAAGAAGAAGAAGAAGAAGAAGAAGAAGAAAATCATTGGCTCTGATACAGGAAGATGGAGGACAGAAGGAGAAGGGCACGACAGAGGGTTAGATGGTTGGACAGCATCCCTTGACTCAATGAACACGAGTCTCAGCCAAGTGTGGGAGACAGTAAAGTATAGGGAGGTATGCAGTGCTGCTGTGCACGGTGTTGCTAACAGTTGAACATGACTGATTGAATATCACCAATTACTGTATTTCACTTATATAGATCAGGATGAGGCTTTGGAATTCTCTATATGTCCATATAAAAATTAGATATTCCTGCTTGAAATATGGAGTTTTCTCTACTTCATTAATGAACATTTGGGTGCAGAAATTACCTCTTAAGCTGTGAGAGTTTCAATATTTCATGCACCAATATCTGCATAAAAACATTTTGACATGAAATATGGACATGAAAAATGACATGAAATATTTTATATTTCAAATATGAAAATCTAGGCATACATCTTCTTATGTGAAATATCATATGATTATTGATGTACTACCAAATTATTTGTTTCATATATTGAAATCCAATACCAGATAGTCCTACATGATAGGTGAAATTCTCAGTTTCACATACGAAATTATAGGTGCAAATTGTAGAACACAAAATATGAAACTCTCTATAATTCACATATGAAAATCTGGGGACAGATTTTTTTCAACTTGAAGTAGGGAATTTTCTGTATATCCTATGAAAGTATGGACACACACTTTTCTGCATGAAATATGAAAATCTTGATGTAATTTTCAGATTTCTCACTTGAAAATCTGTGCCACATTCCTTCATGAAATACAGAACACTGTGTATTTCATATTTGAAAAATGTCATTGATTTTGCTACAAGAAATATGGAATCTTCTATTTCATATACAAATATGATTTTCCTGCTTGAGCTATGAAGTTCTCTATATTTCACTGAAACAATCTTCTGACATGAAATATGGAATCTGTTATACTTCACATTTGAAAATCTGAGGACAGATTTATTCATATGGATTAAAAAGGCTCTATTATTCACATTTGAAAATATGTGTCAGATTTTTCTCAATAAACACATGGAATTGTCCATGATTCCATGTCAATGATTTTGTCCAGAAATTAAGATCTGGGATGAGTGGTCAAATATAGAAGCTACTTAATTCTTGTATGACTGTCTGTTCCCTGATTTCCCTATCGAAATTTAGAATTCTCTGTATTTTACTTATAGAAGTCCAGGTGAAGATTTTTCAACATGAAAATTAGAATAAACTACATTTCACACATGAAAATCTGGGTGTCAATATTTCTACATGAAAATGTGTACATCTCTATAGTAACATTTGAATTTCTAGATTTTGGAGTTCACCTATGACCTATGGAAATCTATATATTTCACGTATGAAAATGTCAATGTCACTTTCCCTGCATGATATATGGAATTATTCCTACTTCTCATTTTGAAAATCTGGGTGAAAATTTTTACCACATGAAATATGGAATCTCAGTAATTCATTCAAGAAAATATGGGTGCAGGTATTCTCACATCCATTTTGGAATCTTCTAAATTTCACATATAAAATTCAAGGCACATACTTTCTCACATGAAATATAGCATTCTTTAATTTCATATTTCATCATCTAGGTGTAGCTATTTCTAGCTGATATATGGAATTCTCTGTATCTCACTATTTAGATCTGCAGCAGATTTACCTCCATACCATATGGAATTCTCTATATTTCACATATGAAAATCTGATGAGGAAGCTTTCACAGAAATACAGATTTTTTGTTCGTTTCACATATGAAAAAAAGTGTGTGGATTTTCTGACAAGACATATGAACTGTATATAATTCAGATATGAAAACTTGGGTGCAGTTTTTGTACATGATATGGGATTTTCTATGTTTGAAATATGGAAAGCTTAGCTCAGCTATTCTTATATGAAATATAAAATCCCTATATTTTATTTATTAAATCTGGACACTGAATTTTCTCCACAATTTGCTACATGTCACATATGAAAAGATAGGTGTAGATTTTCCTACATTAAATAAGGAATTCTCTGTACTACCCTTATCAAAATATGAGCAGTTTGCTTTTTGAAATATGTGGTTCTTTGTAATTTACGTTTGAAAATATGGGTGCTGTTATTTCTATGTTAAATATGTAATGAGATGGAATTTTCCAAATATCTCATTTGAAAATACAGGCACAGATTTTCCTGCATGAAATATGGAATTAGGTATACAGTGGAATGAAACACTGAATTCTTTGTTTTTTCTTAACACTGAATTCTGTACATTACATTTATGAATATCTGTGTGCATATTTCTACATGATATATGGAATTCTTTGTGTTACCACTGGAAGTATGGGCATTCATATATCTTGCATTCAATATTGAATTGTCTATACTTCACATAATTAAATATTAGCAAGGGTTTTTTTTAGGCACAGATTTACAAATGTTAAATATGGAATTTGATGTTTCACATGTGGAAATCAAAATACAGATTTTCCATATATATATATGCTTGCTATATGAAATTCTGAAAATTTCATAATCAAAAATATGTATGAAGAGTTTTCTGACATAAATATGCAATTTTCTGTAATTCACATAGAGAAATCTGGAAATATATTTTCCTAATGAAATATACAAAGTCTCCCTGTCTCATATAGAAATCTGTGAACTGATTTTCAGATGAAATATGAAAATTTCCACATATCATATATGGAAATCATGGCCCAGTTATTACTGCAAAAAATATGTAAAATTTCCTCTATATTTCATATATGAAAATACCCACATGAAACAAGGAATTCTCTATATTTCACATTTGAAAACTGGCCATACATTATCATATGAGATATAACATACTCCCTATATTGCATACAAAAATGCCTGCTGAAATTTTCCTACATGAAAGACTGAAATTTATGTACATCACATACGAAAAACCAGCCCCACATGAAATCTGTGATTCTGTATATTTCAGACACCAAAATCTGTGCAGCGATCTTTCTACATAAAATATGGAATTATGTATATTTCACATATGAAAAGTTATGGTTACAATTTTACTCAGTTAAAACATCAAACTCTGTATATGTTACATATGAAAATCTCAATGCTGATTTTAGCCTACGATACATTGAATTTTTTGGTATTTCACTTTATAAGAATCTGGAAGCTATTATTCTTACCCAAAATGTGAAATTCTCCATACATCATGTATGAAAACCTGGGTGGTGATTTTCTTAGATGAAATATGGGATTCTCTATATTTCACATATGAAAACCTTGCCATTGGTTTTCTTAAGATACAGAGATTAGTCATGGAATTCTAGTCACCTCGATTTTACAAATGAAACTCTGACCACCACTCTTTCTTCAAGAAATATTTAATTCTTTGTATTTCTGAAACATATATCAAGAGAACCAATTTCCAAAATGAAATACTAAATTCTCTCTATTTCCTATGTCAAAATCTCTGTCCTAATCCTCCATGGAAGTAGCTGCTGCTGCTGCTTCTAAGTCGCTTCAGTCATGTCTGACTCTGTGCGACCCCATAGACAGCAGCCCACCAGGCTTCACTGTCCCTGGGATTATCCAGGCAAGAACACTAAAGTGGGTTGCCATTTCCTTCTCCAATGCATGAAAGTAAAAAGTGAAAGTGAGGTCGCTGAGTAGTGTCTGACTCTTCCCGACCCCAGGGACTGCAGTGGACCAGACTCCTCTATCCAGTAGGATTTTCCAGGCAACAGTATTGGAGTGGGCTGCCATTGCCTTCTCCTCATGAAATAGAGCTTCTCTATATTTCACATTTGAAGATCAGAACAGAGATTTTCCTGTAAAAATAAATAAATAAATAAATAAAATTGGAAATCTCTTATATTTCATAAGAACCACTGGTTCTTCAGTTACTGAAACATCTGCCTCCCCTATTTGCACTGTTGCTCATGAAAATAACTTCCATTCAGGGCATGCTCTGTGTTGAGTTGCAGAGATTGGCAGCTGATTCACTGCTGCCAGAGTCCCCAGAATTCCAAGGTGCGTGCCCCTGAGGAAAGACCTTTAGACTCCATTTGATTGGTTCCTGATGAGTTCTGAAGGTCAGGGTGTAGAAGTCAGGCCTCTCCCAACAACACACTATGCATGTGTGATGACACAAGGACTTGCATGCATCTCTCGTTCCCCTCTCCTCCACTGTAGGAAAGAAATAAATTGGTGGGATGTGACTGAAGCTTGTGGTCCCACTGGGCTGGCCAGCTGCTGTGCTTCCGGTTCCCACTCCTTCGCGAAACTGGACAATGGCCAGGGCCACAAGGAGAGGGAGACCAGAGGAAGGCTGGAGCGCCCCTGGCACCCTGGATCTTCTTAGTTGTGAGACCGGTCTTCAGGCCGCAGGGGCCCTGAAACCTGCTGGCACGGTGGGGCCATCGAGGACGTTACAGACAGCAGGGGTGGGCACTAGGAGAGGAGGGAACCCGCATCAGGATGGAGGCAGTGGAGGAAGGCACAGCTCTGCAGGAAGGAGAGGTGGTAGGTTCCAGCAAGATCTCCAGCCGCTGGTGGAAGATATCATGCAGGAGGTGGATGTGGTGGTGGTGGAGGAGGAGCAGGAGCTGATGTCCTTGCAAGAGCGGAAGGAAAACCCAGAGAAGCAGGACCTGGGACACCCAAGGCCCAGAGCCCCGAGTGATTGGCCCCCACTGCCCCAACTTCCAGCACTTGAGGCATTGGCTGTCCTGCAAGTAGAGCTGAGCTGTGTCAATGAAAAATAACGCTGGGCCTACTTTAGGCTCAGGTGAAAGAACCATCAAAGGAGAAAAATGTCACTTGTCTCGGAAAAGCGCCATCATCTGGGGCATTCCTGGCTTCTGGGGCAAAGTCATATCCTTACTACCACTTCTTAGGGTTGGTTGTTCAGGAAGAGAGAAAGAGCAGGGGCAGGATGAAGGTATGGTTCAGGGCACAGGCAAGCCAAGGGGGCTGAGGGAAGTGGGGGCTGGGAGGAGGGGAGAGCTCCAAAGGAACAGCACCAGCAACTCCTGGGCATGGTTCCACTTGTGTCTGTCTGAGCCATGCCTCTGGGTGACTCCTTTTGCCCTGCATCTGAACAGAAGTCTATACCCTGGGGCTTAAACTCTATATGACCAGAGACAGTATGCCAGAACAACATTCTCAAAGACTTAATATTGCAATTGTGGATTATCTGGGAAAGCAGCAGAGACATTGGGAGTCCCATAGCTCATCCTGGTCAGACAGAGTCCCTGTAGTTTTTCCCACTAGTGCAGTGTAAACATAGGACATTTTGCACTCACCTAGGTGGAGCTGGAAGTGGGGGCTCCTTTTTTCTCTAGTTAGGGCCAAACTGCTCCAGACATATCCGTATGCCCTTAAGTGAAGACAAGGAGCAGGTCAGAGTCCCAGGGATCTCTTGTTAGACTCATAAGCACACATACACAGAGCAACACACAGCAGACAGTTGGCTGCAGACAAGACATGACACAGGGACTGCAGATCCTGACATTTTAAGCAGCAACAGGACACTACCCGCCCCCTACACACACACACACACACACACACACACACACACACACACACACACACACACACACAGATGAGGCAGAAGTCAGAAGCTGTAAGAAACCGACTCTCCCTTGGTGGATGCAGAGAGGAGACCTAGGGGACAATGGAGGGTCCAGAGCCATGAGCATGTTTGATGATATGGCAGGGGCTGGGGATATCAGTGGGGTGGCCAAGGAAGCAGAAATTCCCACATCCCTTAAAGATGCCTGTTCCAGTGAACTTGTTCTTGTCCTCGTATTGGCTCCTTGACCTAAAGCAGATTATGAACCACCCCCAAATGTGTCTCATGATCAGTGACCAAGATAAAGACTTATTTATGTATGTGATTGACTTGGAGGTGAGTGAGGGAGGCTGAGGACAAGTGGATGGGGAAAATGAGCAGAGAAGTCTAGGCGGGGGTGTGGGGTGTGGGCATATCATATTATCCATGCATGTGCAGTGTGAGTGTTTGGCAAAGAGAAGCAGAAGGTGTTGATGCCTGCCTGGAATGCAAGCTGAGGACCCTAGAAGATTGTACCTTTTCCCTCTTCCTGGTCCTGCCTGGTGCAAGAACTTAGGCCATCCCTTGTCCAACTGCAAGCTGATATTTTCCTTTCATGACAACCCCTACTTCTGGAATACAGTCATCATGAAGGAGTGCTACCGTGAGATCACTGGTGTGATGTGGCTCCCAGTCACTGTGGGTGGCTGGTGGAGGAAGTGGATGCTCCTCCTGTGTGATACTTCAATTTCCCCTTGTCTTCCTCCAGGGTATACGGCATGTCATTCCACTCCAGTCAACTGGTTCTGGGATTATGCATGGGGTGCTCCCAGTCTCAGACTGACACCAGCAGCCTTAACTTCATCAACAGTTTGTCCAACCAAAACTGCCCGGGATCAATCAGGATTGTGGAGATGGTATCACTCTGGGCCTACCCCAGAATTGGAGATGGATGTTGGCATCCTTGGCTATACACAGGAGGGTTTGGGGCATCATCAGGTGTGTGCTGACTTTGCTCATGTTGCCAGCAGATCATCTCTGAAGACCTCTGGGTCAATCCCCTGTGGTACTACCTCTGGGAGGAAGGTCCTGCCATAAGAGGTACCGACAGGAACACAGGTTTGAGGGAAACAGGAGGTGGGCCCTGAAATCCAAGCTGTGTAGAGTTTGGGACACCCTCCTTTCCCAAATGGGGAAGCTAGGCTGATTCAGGATGGCTGCAGAGCCTGAATTTGTATCATGAAAGTAGATGGTGACAAGCTGACTTGGGGAGCTAGGGAACTTCATGTGTCCAAATCTCACTCAAAGCTGCTATAGGTACAGCCTGAAAGCCCTAGGTGATACTGATGCAGGCAGAGTGAGTTAAGCACCTTTGTCAGAATCAGAATTCCTGGGTTCTGCCAACCTGTGGCCTCTTGCTGCTCATCGTGTTTGAGATTACCTTGGTCCTTCTCTCCTGCCCCTCCTCCTGGGAAAGCCTAACAGTCAGAAGTGGTTCATCACTGGTGTGCCATTATTTATTTGTTATTATTATTATTGTAAATGAATGTAATTTTATTGGAGGCTAATTAGCTTAAAATATATCTTCATTGATATACCACACCTCTCTTGGAATATATTAAAAACAGAAAATTAGAGAAGCAGCGAATTCGAGAAGAAAAACGAGAGGAGCGGAGGAGGAGGGAGCTGGAAAAGAAGCGCCTACGGGAAGAAGAGAAGCGGAGGCGGCGGGAGGAGAAGTGCAGGAGGAAAGCAGCAGAAAAGCAGAAGAAAACGGTGGCTGAGAAGGAAGTAAGGATGAAGCTTCTCAAAAAACCAGAAAAGGGAGAGGAGCCGAGCACTGAGAAACCAAAAGAAAGAGCGGAGGAGATCGACCCTGGAGATGGGAGGTGGGAGCCCTGTCCCAGTGGGACGGTCCTGAAGCCCAAGCCCTCAGAGGGTTCGCTGGAGGAGCTCTGGGAGAGGTCACAAAATGACAGTGATAAAGAGCAAAGGGATAAGGAGAGAAGATCCCGAGAAAAAGAACTTGAAGCACAACGATGCCACTCGGATGACAGCAGGAAACACAGAGCCCACTGTGAGCTGGAGAAATGTGCAGGAAGAAGCGGAGAAGAGCTGGCGTGGGGGAAAGGACTGGCCGTGGACAGAGGGAGGAAAGGAAGCCAGGATGGTGGCTGCCCTGCGGAAGCGGCCGAGAGGCTGGGAAGGGAGAAGAGCGAAGACCGGCCAGCACCCAGAAAGGAGCGCACGGGAAACAAGGACCGGCCAGGCTTGCAGCTGTACCAGCCCAGATCGCGCATCCAAGCCCGTGACTGTGATGGAAGACACCCCGAGGAGGGCCGCGACGGGAGGAGGGGTGAGGTGGAAGACTCAACGGTGGCTTTAGCTGAGAAGAGTGAAGAGGTGGTGTGGGGCGACATGCATGTTGATGATGTGGGTCGGGGCTCCCCACCTCAACACTCTGTGGATTTGAGAGGGCGTTCCTTCCGGAAGTGTATAAATTAGCCTGGGATAAAACCTGCACACTGAATTTACTCCTAGTGAAGAAATGAGAAACCAGAACTATAAAGGTGGCATAGAAATACAAGAAACCATTCTTAAGTAATCTTTTAAAACTTTGAACAGAGTTACAGATTTTACCATTTCTGTTATAAACTGGTATATATAATTTAACCAGAACCAAAAGAAAATTAGTATTGTGTGAATTCTGAAGCACTTTCAACATGTTTTAGGAATACCGTGGACTTTGAGTTTTACGCATTCATGAGTAAATGGTCTGTATCTCGTGCCTTTTTTGGTTTTCTGCGAGCTGTAGTTTCTTGGAAGTGAGCAGCTCTCATTCCTTGTAACTCTTGTAATTCGGTCACTCATGTACCTCCTTTCATAAGAATTCACTAAGGCTGTGGTGCTGTTGTCCCTCTGATAGGAACTCTAACTCTGTATAAAGCCCCAAAGGTCTAATTGTTGCCCTTTTAACACTATGGCCACTGAATTAACAAAAACAGTTCCAGTCTTTTTGATGGGGTGCTCATGGTTTATAACATACATGGCATTATTTTCAAAGAGGGATAACTTAGGTATGGCATTGGGTATTTTTCTCTTTGCAGCCTGAGGCAGTTGTAAAATAACTTAATGTAGCTTTTTGCAACTGTGTATTCTATAATACTTTTTCTTTTGGTGAAATTTTAAATGTTAAGGTTTTTGGCATTGTGTTCTTTGTACCATTTATTAAATAAAAATTTTAGTTGCTATGAAAAAAAATATATATTGTAGTGGCTTTTGCCATGCATTCACATGAATCAGCGATGGGTGTACATGTGTCCCCCTTGTGAGCCCCCCTCCCACCTCCTGCCCCAACCCATCTCTCAGCATTGTCCCAGTGCACCAGCCCTGAGTGCCCTGTCTCACGCATTAAACATGGACTGGCGCTCTGTTTCACATATGATCATATAAATGTTTCAATGCTATCCTCTTAAATCATTCCACCTTCGCCTTCTCACACAAAGTCCAAAAGTCTGTTCTTTAAATCTGTGTCTCTTTTGCTGCCTTGCATAGAGTCATTATTACCATCTTCCTAAGGATTTAGGATTGTATTATTGGATTTATATGTGTTGTTGTACTATATGTTTTCTTTCTGACTTAATTCACTCTGTATAATAGGCTCCAGTTTCATTCACCTCATTAGATCTGATTCAAATGCATTGTTTTAATAGCTGAGTAATATTCCATTGTGTATATGTAACACGGCTTTCTTATCCATTCATCTACCAATGGGCATCTAGGTTACTTCAATATCTTACCTATTGTATAGGCTGCTGTAATGAACTTTGGGGTACTCGTGTCTCTTTCAATTCTGGTTTACTCCCTGTGTATGCCCAGCAGTGGGATTGATGGGTTATACGGCAGTTCTATTTCCAGTTTTTTAATAGTGGCTGTGCTAGTTTGCATTTCCTACAACAATGTAAGAGGGTTCCCTTTTCTCTGCACTGTCTCCAACATTTATTGTTTTTAGACTTTTTGAGAGCAGCCATTCTGACTGGCGTGAAATGGTACCTCATTGTGGTTTTGGTTTACATTTCTCTGATAATGAGTGATGTTGAGCATCTTTTCATGTGTTGGTTAGCCCTCTGTATGTCTTCTTTGGAGAAATGTCCATTTAGTTCTTTGGCCAATTTTTTGACTGGGTCTTTTTTTGTTTTTTCCTTTCTAGAATTGAGTTGCATGAGCTGCTTGTGTATTTTTGAGATTAATTCTCTGTCAGTTGCTTCATTTGCTATTATTTTCTCCCACTCAAAAAGCTGTATTTGCATGTTGCTTATAGTTTCTTTTGTTGTGTGAAAGCTTTTAAGTTTAATTAGGTTGATCTGTTTATTTTTACTTTTCTTTCCATTACTCTGTGGGGTGGGTCATAGACGATCCTGCTGTGATTTATGTTAGAGAGTGTTTTGCCTATGTTTTGCTTTAGGGGTTTTGTAGTTTCTCGTCTTACATTTAGATCTTTAATCCATTTTGAGTTCATTTTTTTGGTATGGTGTTAGAAAGTGTTCGAGTTTCATTCTTGTGCCAGTGGTTGACCAGTTTTCCCAGCACCACTTGTTAAAGAGATTTTCTTTTCTCCATTGTATATATTTGCCTCTTTTGCCAAAGGTAAGGCATTTATAGGTGTGTAGATTTATCTCCAAGCTTTCTATTCTGTTTCATTTTTGTTCCATATTTCTGTCTTTGTGCCAGTACCATACTGTTTTGATGTCTGTAGCTTTGTGGTATAGTCTGAAATCAGGCAGGTTGATTCCTCCAGTTCCAACCTCTTTCTCAAGATTGCTTTAGCTATTTGAGTGTGTGTGTGTGTTTCTATACAAATTGTGGAATTATTTGTCCCAGTTCTCTGAAAAATACTGTTGGTAGCTTGATAGGGATTGCATTGAATCTATAGATTGCTTTGGGTAGTATACTTATTTTCACTGCATTGATTCTACTGATCCATGATCATGGTATATTTATCAATTTATTTTTGTCATCTTTGATTTATTTCATCAGTGTTTTATAGGTTCCTATATATATGGTTTTGTTTCTTTAAAAAGATATGTTCCAAAGTATTTTGTTGTTGTTGTTGTTGTTGCAATGGTGAATGCATTTTTTCCCCTTTATCTGTCTTTGTTTTCTCATCGTTAGTGTATAGAAATACAAGGGATTTATGTGTGCTATTTTTATATCCTTCAACTTTACCTTATTCATTGATTAGCCCTAGTAATTTTCTGGTGGTGTCTTTAGGGTTTTCTATGAAGATGTTCATGTCATCTACAAACAGTGAGAGTTGTCTTCTTCTTTTCCAATTTGGATTTATCTTTTATTTTTTTATTTATTTATTTTTTTCTCTGATTGCTGTGGCCAAAACGTCCAAAACTATGTTGAATGGTAGTGGTGACAGTGGGCGCCCTTGTCTTGTTTCTGACTTTAAGGGAAATGCTTTCAATGCTTCACCATTAAGGATAATGTTTGCTGTGGGTTTATCACATATGACTTTTATTATGTTCAGGTATGTGCCTTCTATGCCTGCTTTCTGGAGAGTTTTTATCATAAAATGATGTTGAATTTTGTCAAAGGCTTCCTCTGCATTGATCGAGAAAATCATATGGTTTTTATTTTCAATTGTTTAATGTGGTGTATCCCATTGATTTGTCAATTTTGAAGAATCCTTGCATTACTGGGATAAAGTCCACTTGGTCATGGTGTATGATCTTTTTGCTATGTCATTGGATTCTGTTTGCTAGAATTTTATTGAAAATTTTTGCATCTATGTTCATCAGTTATATTGGCCTGTAGTTTTCTTTTTTGTGACATATTTGTCTGCTTTTAGTATTAGGGTATACCACTGAATTTTTGTGCTAATGTTGGAGTCTTCTCTGAGTTTTCACATTCACTACGTAGCCTTTCACCACCACTGCATAGACAAAGTTGGAAACAGCATAAGGCTGGGTCAGGATAATACTGAAGGGCTGGGGGAAGAAATGGAAAGGGATACCAAAAGGGAAGGATATAGTGCCTAGTGATTCCATCTCCCACATTGCTGGGCACAGGCATTTTCAACTACTGGAACACCTGTGTTCCCTGTTTGTGTTGTGTCCCTGTGCCCTGCATGTGTGCATTTCCATGCACGTGCTTGTGTTTCTTCTGTGTGTGTGTGTGTGTGTGTGTGTGTGCGTTTCTGACCCATTATAGGTGCTGACATGAAGGCATCAGGACATGAGATTTGGAGTAACCAGAAGAGAAAGCATGAGGCGTCCACAGTCAGCGGGAGACTGGTCCATATATTTCCACAGTGCTCCTGTCCAGGACTGGAAATTGGAAAGAATGGCTGATGATAACTTAGGAGAGTGGTTCCACAAATCTGGAATGACCTTACGACACATAATCAAGCTCAAAATTTCTGCTGCGTTGTGTGTTTGTACTGGGAAGAAGGCGCGGAGAATTTTAGGAGTCATCCAGAGAAAATCAAGTGGTGTGGGGCTTTTAAGCCACCACCTGTGGACCCCCTAAAGGGCCTACTGTGAGTTGAAACACAAGATATTTCAAAAGCAGAAGTTCCATCTGGACAAAGAAGCCCTGTCATCTGGGGAATCCATAGCATCTGGGTCAAAGTTGTATCCCTTGGGTGGTGTTTGTGGAATTTGCTTTATCTGGGTTATTGAAAGCAGTTTACAGATCTGACAGCTTGGGTACAAAATGTGTTTATTGGATTATGGCTATTTGCTAGACTCCTGCAAATCTGTTCCTGATTCTATGGATGATTTCTATAGGTGATCCAAATTGACACTTGTTCTTTAATTGCAGTGGATCTACTTGTAACTGTCAGCACCAAAGACTCTTCAGAGACAATGACTTTACATAGAAGTTGTTCTGTGAATTATGAAGAATTCAATATTCCATGTAGGTAATCTGCATGCAGATTTTTATATGAGAAATAAGGAGTAGTCCAACTTTCACACAGGAAAACCAGTTACTTGCTTTTCTTAGTGAATATCTGCATCCCAATTTTGTATGTAAAAATATAGAAAAATGTCATGTTATATGCAAAATGTACAGAGTTGCATTTTGGATGACTGATTTCAGAATTTTGCCTGTGAAATGTAGAGAATTCCAAACTTCATGTAAAAAAAAAAATATAAACATTTGCCTAAATTTTCATATGTGAAATACAGATAATTTTATAGGTCATAGAGAAAAGAAAATCTAACACATTTAAAATGATAAAGAGTATTCCATTTTTCATGTAGGATAAGGTGTGTCCAGATTCTCACATTTTAGTTATGCAGACTGATATGTTTCTTGTTCAACAAAAATTTTGTGCCTAGATTTTCATAAGTTGAATGTAGGAAATGTCATGTTTCAGTAGAGAATCTGTACCCAGGGTTTCTCATGCAAAACAGAAAAGTCTATATTTCTTATAAGATAATTTGTGTCCATGTTTTCCTGTGCTAAGCACCGAGAATTCCATATCTCCTGAAGGAAAATCAGAGCGGAGCTTTTCATGTGTGATGTTGAACACTTTGCATATTTCATGTAGGATAAGATGTGTCCAAAATTTCATATGTGAAATATACAGTATTCCTTATTTCAGGGAGGATGGTTGACAACAAGTTTTTCATAGATGAAAATACAGAACTCAATATCCCATATTAAAATTGCAGCTCAGATGTTCAATATATAATGCACAGAAAATTCCAAATTACTTGTATGAAATGTTGTATTCAGATTTTCAAATGTGAAATAGTGTTTATTCCATAATTCATTAGGATAATATGAACTCTACACTCAGATTACCATATGAAAAATATAGGAAATATATATTTCATGTTTGAAAATCTAAATTGATATTTTCATATACAAAATATCAAAGGTCCATATCTCATGTATGAATATCTTTGTGCAGTTCTGCTTATAGACTTTCAGACTTTCTAATTATACGTATGAAAATGTATTCACATGTTTTCCTATAAAAAAAACAAACTATATTCCATCTATCAAAATGGAACCCATATTTTCATATGTGAAATTCACAGTTCATATTTCAGATTAAAAAATAATAATAATCTTCATCAGGCTTTTCTTGTTCCAAATATGTAAAATTTCATGTGTTGTCAGAAAACATTCATTCAGATTTTCACATATGATACATTGAGAATTCCGTATTTGAAAATGGAAATCTAAACTAGGATATTCAAATGTAAAATATATACAATTACACATTTGATGTAGAAAGTTTTACACCCAGTGCAATTTTGTCTAAACTTGAAATTAGATTGTTTCACTCTGTTGTATCTTGCTGTCATCATGCCATTTCTCCTGAAAATCCTCACCAATAACTCACTGGAATAGCAAGTTCAGTTCAGTTCAGTTCATTTCAGTCACTCAGTCTTGTCCAACTCTCTGTGACCCCATGACCTGACACTATGTGCCAGGTTTCCCTGTCCATCACCAACTGCCAGAGTCTACATAAACCCATGTCCACTGAGTCAGTGATGGCAACCAAACATCTCATCCTCTGTCATCCCCTTCTCATCTCCTCCTGCCATCTGTCTTTCCCAGGATCAGGGTCTTATCAAATGAGTCAGCTCTTCACATCAGGTGCCCAAAATATTGGAGTTTCAGCTTCAAAATCAGTCCTTCCAGTGAACAACCAGGACTGATTTCCTTTAGCATGGACTGGTTGGATCTCTTTGCATTCCAAGGAACACTCAGGAGTCTTCTCCACACCACATTTCAAAACATCAATTATTTGGCAGTCAGCTTTCTTTATAATCCAAATCTCACACCCATACATAACTACTGGAAAAACCATAGACTTGAATAGACGGACCTTTGTTGACAAAGTAATGTCTCTGCTTTTTAATATGCTATGTCTCTGTTGGCCATAACCTTCCTTCCAAGGAATAAGTGTCTTTTAATTTCATGGCTGCAGTCACCATCTGCAGTGATTTTGGAGCCTGAAAAAATAAAGTCTGACACTGTTTCCACTGTTTCCCTGTTTCCCATGAAGTGATGGGACCAGATGCCATGATCTTAGTTTTCTGAATGTTGAGCTTTAAGCCAACTTTTTCACTCTCTTCTTTTACTTTCATCAAGAGGCTCTTTAGTTCTTCTTCACTTTCTACTATTTGGTTGGTGTCATCTTCATATCTGAGGTTATTGATATTTCTCCCAGCAATATTGATTCCAGTTTGTGCTTCCTCCAGCCCAGCATTTCTCATGATATACTCTGCATATAAGTTAAAGAGCAGAGTGACAATATACTGCCTCAATGTACTCCTTTTCCTATTTGGAACCAGTCTGTTTTTCCATATCCAGTTATAACTTTTGCTTTCTGACCTGCATAAAGGTTGCTCAGGAGCCAGGTCAGGTGGTCTGGTATTCCCATCTCCTTAAGAATTTTTCAGTTTATTGTGATCCACACAGTCAAAGGACTTGGCATATTCAATAAAGCAGAAATAGATATATTTCTGAAACTATGATGATCCAGTGGATGTTGACAATTTGATCTCTGGTTCCTCTGCCTTTTCTAAAACCATCTTTAACATCTGGAAGTTCACAGTTCACATATTGTTGCAGCCTGGCCTGGAGAATTTTGAGCTTTACTAGCATATGAGATGAGTGCAATTGTGTAATAGTTTGAGCATTCTTTGGCATTGCCTTTCTTTCGGATTGGAATGAAAACTGCTTGTTTCCAGACCTGTGGCCACTGCTGAGTTTTCCAAATTTGCTGGCATATTGAGTGCAAGACTTTCACAGCAT
>NC_057420.1:2850381-2876838 GCF_019320065.1 Cervus canadensis
TTTTTTTTTTTTTTTTTTTGCTTTGGCTCCATCCCTTCATTCTTTCTGGGGTTATTTTTCCACTGATCTCCAGTAGCATATTGGGCACTACCGACCTGGGGAGTTCATCTTTCAATGTCCGTTAGTATTTTTTTCTGATTCCCTGTCAAAAATACTGAAGTGGTTTGCCAGTCCCTTCTCCAGTGGACCAAATTCTGTCAGAGCTCTCAACCATGACCCAACTGCCTTGGGTGGCCCCACAGGGCATGGCTTAGTTCCACTGGGTTAGACAATGCTGTGGTCCATGTGATCCTATTGGCTAGTTGTCTGTGATTTTGATTTCAGTCTGTCTGCCCTCTGATGCCCTCTCATAGAGCCTAACATCTTACTTGGGTTGAAAAGCAAGGATGGACCCTGATTTAAGGGGTCCTGATGGAAAAGTACTACCAGGAATGCCAACTACCAATCACCAAGAAAAATAAAGTGAGAAAGATTCATACTCTAGCCTCAACTTCTGAAGGGGAAATGACATTATTTGCCCCAATTTACTATCTGTGATATAGATCTCTGAAATTTCTTTTTGCCTTTATTTTTTTATATTCCTTAGCCATATTAATAATTGAGAAATATACTTTTCATATAAACTGATGATATATATATATATATATATATATATATATATATATATATATATATATATTAGTTTATCTTGGGATAGACAACTAAAGTTGGTGATTTTAACTTACAATCAAGAAAGTTTGTTTGTTTGTTTTTCTTTGAGGGAATTGTTTCTGAAAGTCCAGAATTTATTAATATTTATAAGCTTAAAAATTCTGTTTCTTTTTGGTTTCACTATTCAGGTTGTCCTGGAGAAGGAAATGGCAACCCACTCCAGTATCATTGCCTGGAAAAGCCCATGGACAGAAGAGCCTGGTGGGCTGTAGTCCATGAGGTTGCAAAGAATCAGGCATGATTCAACAACTAACATGCACACCAATTTAGGTTGTATTGTTCAAATACAGTCCTTTATTCCTGAATACAGGCAAGTAGAATCACAAGGTTAAATAGATGTAGGTTGTCATAATTTATTCCATTTGACGAGGACAGTCTATCAAAGCTCATAAGATAGGTCAATCTAAAATTAAAATCTCCAAATAGTCTGTAAAGTGTAAAAAAGCTTCCTAAGGAATTTAAAATAGATCTCATAGACATTAATAAAAAAGAAAAATGAAGGAAAACAGAATAATAGTGTCCGCACAGTGAGACTGAGAAGAACAGAGCACAGATGGAAACTTCAGTGTGATTGAAGAAATGAGACTTAAAGGAAGAATATGAAGATTGAAAAAAAAATAGCATATAGAATTCTCTAAAGGTATTTATTCTCAAGAACTTGCTTTCTATAGCATGTCTTAGCTGGTGAGTGACAATTTTCTCTGGCTATAGAAAGGCAGAGAGTGTCTGAAGGACATAAATGGATGCTAGAGGTTGATTAGAAGACCAATGGATCATGTGTAGTTGAGAAATCACACAAATTTTGGGCTGTTTAGGAGACAATAATGACAACAAATGTGGCTGGATCTATGCATGGTAAGTGGTAAAATTAGTGTAACTGAGATATAATAGGGTATGGTGGGATAGAAAATGAAGCAGTCAAGAATAACTACTACTGGCAATAACAGAAGGAGGAATGTTTTGCTATTGTTGTTCAGTTTTTCATGTCCATCCTTTTGCCACCCCATGAACTGTGTCCCATCAGTCTTACCTTCCCTATCTCCCACCATTTGTTCAGACTCATGTCCATAGAGTTGGTGATGCTATCTAACCTTCTCATTATCTGCTACCCACTTCTTTTACCCTCAATCTTTCCCCATATCAGAGCATTCTCTAATGAGACAGCTCTTTGCATCAGGTGGTCAAAGAAAGAAAGGACACTGAAAGATAACAAAAGATTCCAAGGAGAGGTCTTGAATCCATCTAACATATAGATGCAGATAACACCTTTGCCAATATTCAACACCCATTTATGATAAATGCTGTACAGGAAGTGGGAACAGAGAGAATCTTCTTCACCTTAATAAAGGCCATGTACGGACAAAGCCAATGCTTACATGCTTCTCATAGGTAAAAACTGAAAGCATGTTGCCTAAGGTCATGAAAAAGACAAATTTGCCCACTCTCAGCACTGTTACTCAAGATAATCTTGTGACTCCTAGTTACAGCAATCGTCAAAGTAGAAGAAGAAGGAAAAAAAAAAACAAAAACAAAACCAGCAAACTGGAAAATAAGAGGTAAAACTGTCACTGTTTGCAGACATATGTTACTATGCCAGAGAATCCTAAGATGTCACCAGAAAATTAATAGACATAGTCAATGATTTTAGGGAAGTTGCTGGACACAAAATAAACACAAATCTCCTGCATTCCTATACATAATAATAGAAAATCACAAAGCAAAATAAAGGAAACAATCTAATTCACCATTTTAACAGGAAAAATAAAATCCCTGATGAACCTGCCTAAGCAGAGAAAAGACTTGTGTGCACAAAAGAATAAGGTATGAATGAAACAAATGAAAGATGACACAAATGCAGTGAGAGGTATATCATTATTTGGATTGGAAGAATCAATATTGTGAAATTGGACACGCTACAAAAAGGAGTTTACATATTCAATGCAATCCCTATTAAGTTACCAATGGCATTTTTCACAAAACTAGAACAACAACAACAACAAAAAAAAAATCTTTACAACTTTATGGAAACACAAAGACTTTGAATAACCATGCAATCCTGAGAAAGAAAAACTGAGTTGGAGGACTGAGGTTTCCTTACTTCAGTCTATATAAATAACTGATAGTAATCAACATGGCATACAATTGGCACAAAATTGGGATTAAACCCAATGGAACAGATGCAAAACCCGAAGATAATATCTTGCCCAAATGATCACCTAATCCATGACAAAGGAGGCAACAACATGCAATGAAAAGAAGGAAATATATTTGATTAAGTTATGCTGGAAAATCTGAACAGCTAAAAGTAAAAGAATGCAATTAGGTTATTATTATTGTTATTGTTCAGTGGCTGAGTCATGTCTGACTCTTTGGGATGCCATGAACTGCAGCATGCCAGGCCTCTCTGTCCCTCACCATCTCCTGGAGTTTGCCCAAGTTTATATCCATTGCATATGCAATGTCGTCCAACCATCTCATCTTTGTTCCCCCTTCTCCTGCTGCCTTCAATCTTTCCCAGAATCAGAGTCTTTTCCAATGAGTTGTCTCTTGCCATTTCCTGTTTTACCCCATTCAATTTAACTTGATTCATGGATCTAACATTCCAGGTTCCTCTGCAATATTGTTTTCTACAACATTCGATTTTACTTTCATCACCAGACACATGTACAATGAGGTTTATTTCCACTTTAAGACAATCAGTTAATGCCTTCTGGAGCCATTAGTTATTACCCTTTGCTCCTCCCCAGTAGCATATTAGACACCTACCATCCTGGGAGACTCATCTTTTGTTGTCTTACCTTGTTGCCTTTTTATACAGTTCACAGGGGTCTCATAGCAAATATAATGGGGTGGTTTGCCTTTCCCTCCTCCACTGGATCACAGTTCATCACTTCTTAGCACCATAGAAAAAGACACATTCAAGATGCATTAAAGACATACATATAAGGCCAAAAACTTTATTTATCTATTTATTTATTTTTAGGCCAGAAACTTTAAATCAATAATATATGAGGAAAGCATAGGCAGAACATATTGTGACATGAAACGCAGCAGCAACCTTTTTTTTTTCTTTTTCTTTTTGCCTACCTCCTTGTGAAATGAAAATAAAATAAAAATAAATAATGAGACCTAATTAAACTTAAAATTTTTGCACAGCAAACCCATAAGCAAGAGAGAAATGAAATCTCATTATGGGAAAAATATTTGCAAGTGAAGAAAACAACAATGGCACAATCTCCAAAATATGGAAGCAGCTCATGTGGCTCAATAACAGAAAGATGAACAATCCAACTGAAACACATAGATAACGGAATATTCATTTCTCCTAAGAAGACATACAGATTTCCAATAGTATATGAAAAGATGCTCAGCATAACTAACTGTAAGTGAAAGGGAAGTAAAAACTTGATTGGGGGTATAAACTCATATTTGTCCAAATACCCATTATCAAAAAATCTACACAAAATAAATGCTGGAGAGGGTGTGGAGTAAAGGGAACAATCCCATACTGTAGCTGGAAATGTATATTGATAGACTTCAATGGAGAACAGTACAGGGGATCTTTTAAAAGTAAGAATGAAGCTGCCATGTGATCAAGAAATCTCAATACTTGTCTTTTAACTGAGGAAAACCATAATTCCAAAAGATGCACAACTGCAATATCGATGGCAGCGATATTTACAATAGCAGGACATGGAAGCAACAGAAATATCCATCTATGGAAGAATGGATAAAATGAGTTGGTGCATTCATACACCAGTCGTAAGATGGAATGATATCAGCTAAATTGCATAGATGTAGATGGACTGACACAGTGACATATACAATGAAGCTAAGTCGAAAGAAGAAAAAAAAAATCATATATTAACAAAAACATATGGGATCTAGGTAAAACTGGTATAGATGGTTGTCTATGAAAAGCACAGATAGGCTCACAGACATGGAGAAGAAATATACAGTTATCAAGGACGAAAGGCCTGGTGGTGGTAGGAATTGGGAGATTACAACTGACATATGACATTTTCTTTTTGATGTATATGTACAGCACAGGGAAGTCCACTTAATGCACTGTGGTGACCAGATCGAAAAGAAAAAAAAAAAAAAAAGTCAAAAAGTGAGGGGATATATATACTGTTGCATTTCAGTCACTACTTTGTTTACAAGCCTTTATGTCCCAAAGGACTACAACATTCCATAATTTTGCTTTAGGGGAAAAATTAACCAAATATAAAGCAAATATAGTCCAAAAAAATGCAGAACTCCAGGGCCATGCTATTTATTTTCGGTCAATTTTGCTGGTGCTCATAGATGTGCTATGGTACTCTCCAGCAGCAACCACCAGTACCATCCTGTGCAGGATGTAAACAACAAACAAAACAAAAAGTACAAACCCAGTCATGAGCAGTTAACCTAACCCTTGATAGGGAAAACGAACAAATAAACACAAACTCAGGACAAATCTCACCCTGTATGAAGCTCACACAATCCACTAAACTAACCTTAAAAGGGCAGAAGTCAAACAGAAGGAAGAATTCAAACCTGAAGCCTGGCCAAAGGAGAACTCAGACACAAAAATTTAAAAAAAAAAAAAAAAAGAAAAAAGAAAAAAAAAAAAAAGAAAAGAAAGAGAGAACATGCAAGGGTCGATTAACAAAGACCATTAAGAATTGTAGAATAAACATACAGAGACAAACAACACAATTACTGAAATGAAGAATACTATAGAAGGAATCAACAGTAGAATATCTGAACAAGAAGAAGAAATTGATTTGTTGGAAGGTAAAATGGTGGTAGCGGCCTCTGAAGAGAAGAATAAAATAAAAAGAATGAAAAGAATTGAGGATAATCTCAGTGGCCTCTGGGATAATAGCAAACTCACCAGCAGTCGAATTATACAGGTCCCAGACAACAACAGAGAAAGAAAGGATATGATAATATTTTTCAAGAGATTATAGTTGGAGATTTCTCTAACACGGAAAAGGAAATAGTCAATCACAGCCAAGAGGCACAAAGGGTTCCATAGAGGATAAATCCAAGGAGAAACATGTCAAGATACAAGAGATGAAAAAAGTGATCTACAAAATCAATCCCAAACAACTAAGAAAATGTCAATAGGAACATGTATATCAATAATTACTTTAAATGTAAATAGATTAAATATGCCAACCAAAAGACGCAGCGTGTCTGAATGGATTAAAAAAAAACAAGACTCATATATATGCTCTCTGCAAGAAACCCACTTCAGACATCAATGCACATATAGACTGAAAGTGAGATGATGCATTCCTTGTAAATTGGAATCCAAAGTATGTTATGGTAGCAAGTCATATATCAGACAAAATAAACCTTAATATAAAGATTGCAAGAGATAAGAAAATGCATTATATAAGGACCAAGGAATCAATGAAAGAGGAAGACATAACAATTGTAAATATCTATGCACCCCACATTGGAACACCCTATACATAAGACAAACACTAACAGATATAAAGGAGACATTGACATCAACACAATAATAGTAGGAGACTTTAATACCCAACTCACAGCAATAGACAGATAATAAAAACAGAAAATTAATAAGGAAACACAAGTCTTAAAGAATAAAGAAGATGGCATGGATTTCATTGGTATCTTCAGGACATTCCCTCCAAATGCAGAAGAATATACCTTCTTGGCAACTGCACATGGAACGTTCTCCAAGATAGACAGCACAAATCAAACCTCACTAAATTTGAGAAAATTGAAATCATATCAACACTCTTCTCCTACGACTATATGAGACCAGAGATCATATACAAAATAATAATAGTAATAATAAAAAAATAAATAAATAAAATTAAGCAAACTATAAGAAACACCAACACATGGAGACTAAACATGTTTCTAAATAACAATCACGTTACTGAACAAATCAAAAGGGAGATCAAAAAATTCTAGAAACAAATAACAGTGAACCCACAGCAACTCAAAATCTACGGAATGCAGAAAAGCAATTCTAAGAGTGAAGTTTATAGCAATAAAATTCTACTTCAAGAAACAAGAAAAGCATTGAATAGACAATCTAACTTTATGCCTACAACCGCTGGAAAAAGAAGAAGAAGAACAACAACAACAAAACCAGCAAAAATTAGTAGAAGGAAAGAAATCAACATCTTAGCAGAAATAAATGAAAAAGAAATGAAGGAAATAATAGTAAAGATTAATAAAACTAAAAGCTGCTTCTTTGTGAAGATAAACATGGTTGACAAGACTTTAGCCATACTCATTAAAAAAAAAAAAAGAGAGAAAATCAAATCAAGAGAACAGGAAATGAAAAAGGGGAGGTTACAACAGAGAATGCAGAAACATAAAGGTTAATAAGAGACTATTAGGAACCACTCTATGGCTATAAATTGGATAACCTGGAAGAAATGAACAGGCTTTTAGAAAAGTTCAAACATCCAAGGTTGAACCAGGAAGAAGTAGAAATTTATGAACAACCCAGTTACAAGCATTGAAAATTGAATCTGTGAACAAGAGTCTCACAAAAAACAAAAGGCCAAGACCAGGTGGCTTCATAGGAGAATTCTATCAAATATTTAGAGAGGAGCTAATTCCTATCCTTGTAAAACTCTTTCAAAATATTGCTGGAGAAGGAAAACTTCCAAACTCATCCTACAAGGTGAATATCACCCTTATACAAACCAGGGAAAGACAACACAAAAGAAAACCACAGGGCAAAATCACTGACAAACATAGTCTTGACTAGACAGACCTTTGTTGGCAAAGGTCCAAAGGTAATGTCTCTGCTTTTAAGCATGCTATCTAAGTTGGTCATAACTTTCCTTCCAAGGAGTAAGCATCTTTTAATTTCATGGATACAATCACTATCCGCAGTGATTTTGGAGCCCCAAGAAATAAAGTCTGACACTGTTTCCACTGTCTCCCCATCTATTTCCCATGAGGTGATGGGACCAGATGCCATGATCTTAATTTTCTGAAGGTTAAGCTTTAAGCCAACTTTTTCACTCTCCTCTTTCACTTTTATCACTAGGCTTTTTAGTTCCTCTTCACTTTCTGCCATAAGGATGTTGTCATCTGCAAACCTGAGGTTATTGATATTTCTCCCGGCAATCTTGATTCCAGCTTGTGCTTCTTCCAGCCCAACATTTCTCATGATGTACTCTGCACATAAGTTAAATAAACAGGGTGACAATATACAGCCTTGACGTACTCCTTTTCCTATTTGGAACCAGTCTGTTGTTCCATGTCCAGTTCTAAATGTTGCTTCCTGACCTGCATATTGGGTTCCCAAGAGGCAGGTCAAGTGGTCTGGTATTCCCATCTCGTTCAGAATTTTCCACAGTTTATTGTAATCCACACAGTCGAAGGCTTTGGGGATAGTCAATAAAGCAGAAATAGATGTTTTTCTGGAACTCTGTTGCTTTTTCAATGATCCAGTGGATATTGGCAATTTGGTCTCTGGTTCCTCTGCCTTTTCTAAAACCAGCTTGAATGAGACAAGTGCTCAGGGCTGGTGCACTGGGAAGACCCAGGGAGATGTGATGGGGAAAGAAGTGGGAGGGGGGTTCAGGATGGGGAACACATGTAAATCCATGGCTGATTCATATCAATGTATGGCAAAACCCACTACAATATCATAAAGTAATTAGCCTCCAACTAATAAAAATAAATGGAAAGAAATAAAGTAAGCATCCTATAAAATAAATAAGTAAATAAAACCAGCTTGAACATCTGTAAGTTCACGGTTCATGTATTGCTGAAGCCTGGCTTGCAGAATTTTGAGCATTACTTTACTAGCCTGTGAGATGAGTGCAATTGTGTGGTTGTTTGTGCATTCTTTGGCATTGCCTTTCCTGGGGATTGGAATGAAAACTGACCTTTTCCAGTCCTGTGGCCACTGCTGAGTTTTCCTAATTTGCTGGCATATTGAGTGCAGCACTTTCTCAGCATCATCTTTCAGAATTTGAAATAGCTCAACTGGAATTCCATCACATCCACTAGCTTTGTTCATAGTGATGCTTTCTAAGGCCCACTAGATTTCACATTCCAGGATGTCTGGTTCTAGGTCAGTGATCACACCATTGTGATTATCTGGGTCATGAAGATCTTTTTTGTACAATTTTTCTGTGTATTCTTGCCACCTCTTCTTAATATCTTCTGCCTCTGTTAGGCCCATACCATTTCTGTCCTTTATCAAACTCATATTTGTGTGAAATATTCTCTTGGTATCACTAATTTTCTTGAAGAAATCTCTAATCTTTCCCATTCTGCTTTTTCTCTCCATTTCTTTGCACTGATGGCTGAGGAAGGCTTTCTTATCTCTCCTGGCTATTCTTTGGAACTCTGCATTCAAATGGGAATATCTTTCCTTTTCTGTTTTGCTTTTCACTTCTCTTCTTTTCACAGCTATCTGTAAGGCCTCCTCAGACAACCACTTTGCCTTTTTGCATTTCTTTTCCATGGGGATGGTCTTGATTCCTATCTCCTGTACAATGTCACGAACCTCTGTCCATAGATCATCAGGCTCTCTGTCTCTCAGATCTAGTCCCTTAAACTATTTCTCACTTCCACTGTATAGTCATAAGGGATTTGATTTAGGTCATACCTGAATGGTCTAGTGGTTTCCCCTACTTTCTTCAGTTGAAGTCTGAATTTGTCAATAAGGAGTTCATGATCTGAGCCTCAGTCAGCTCCCAGTCCTGTTTTTGCTGACTGTATAGAGCTTCTCCATCTTTGGCTGCAAAGAATATAACAATCTGATTTCAGGGTTAACCATCTGGTGATGTCTATGTGTAGAGTCTTCTCTTGTGTTGTTGGAAGAGGGTGTTTGCTATGACCAGTGTGTTCTCTTGGCAAAACTCTATTAGCCTTTGCCCTGCTTCATTCCATACACCAAGGCCAAATTTACCTGTTACTCCAGGTGTTTCTTGACTTCCATTTTTGCATTCCAGTCCCCTATAATGAAAAGGACTTTTTTTTTTTTTTTTTTTAGATGTTAGTTCTAAAAGGTCTTGTAGGTCTTCATAGAACTGTTCATCTTCAGCTTCACATCATTACTGGTTGGGGTGTAGGCTTGGATTACCGTGACACTGAATGATTTGCCTTGGAAATGAACAGAGATCATTCTTTCATTTTTGAGATTGCATGCAAGTACTGCATTTCAGACTCTTTTGTTGACCATGATGGCTGCCCCATTTCTTCTAAGGGATTCCTGCCCACAGTAGTAGACATAATGGTCATGTGAGTTAAATTCACCCATTCCAGTCCATTTTAGTTCTCTGATTCCTAGAATGTTGACAGTCGCTCTTGCCATCTCCTGTTTGACCACTTCCACTTTGCCTTGATTCATGGAACTAACATTCCAGGTTCCTATGCAATATTGCTCTTTACAGAATTAGACCTTGCTTCTGTCACCTGTCACATCCACAACTGGGTATTGTTTTTGCTTTGGCTCCATCCCTTCATTCTTTCTGGAGTTACTCCTCCACTGATCTCCAGTAGCATATTGGGCACCTACTGACCTGGGGAGTTCCTCTTTCAGTATCCTATCATTTTAACTTCTCATACTGTTTATGGGATTCTCAAGGCAAGAATACTGAAGTGGATTGTCAGTCCCTTCTCCAGTGAACCATATTCTGTCAGACCTCTCCACCATGACCCGACCTTCTTGCGTGGCCCCACACAGCATGGCTTAGTTTCATTGAGTTAGACACGACTGTGGTCCTGTGATCAGATTGGCTAGTTTTCTGTGATTATGGTTTTAGTGTGTGTGCCCTCTGATGCCCTCTCACAACACCTACTGTCTTACTTGGTTTCTCTTACCTCAGACATGGGGTATCTCTTCATGGCTGCTCTAGCAAAGTGAAGCCGCTGCTCCTTACCTTGGATGAGGGGTATCTTCTCACAGCTGCCCCTCCTGACCTTGAATGTGGAGTAGCTCCTCTCAGCCCTCCTGTACCCTGCAGCAGCCACTCCTTGGAACTTTGTTTCATTTTAAATATTTTCCTGGTGTATCCACTGCAGATTCTCCAACTCCTGCCACGGGTTTGGCCTGTGTTCATCCCAAAGCGGAAGTGACTTCAAAAAGACGAACTGAAAGTACTACAATGCAAATAGCAAGAATCTAAAACCCCTACCACGTTCTGAGAAAATACTCTTCCCCAACTCCCTTTTCTAACCCTTCTCGCTCTTCTATTAGGGTGCTGAAAAGGCTTCACCACAGCCCTTTGGTTGTCCCCAAATAACAATGTCATCTTGCAGCAATCAATGGGATGCCTGAGCTCCACCACCTGCCAGGACAAAGTGAAGGGGAAGAGCGATAGGAAATCTCTTTACAGGATAGCTGACCTTTCCTGTTTTCAGGGATAAATAATTTCCCCTCCTCTTAACAGTCACCTCCCCTTCACAATATCAGTGTCCCCAGTCTGATCTTCAATTTGATCATGTAGCTAAACAAGTCTTCATCTTGGTCACTCATCATGGTTGACACTTGTGTGCGGTTCACAAACTGCCTTAGGTCAAGGAGCCCCTAGATGCTAGATGTGAAAGGGCTGGATGAAGATACCTGGCCTGAAATGTAGTCCAGAATTGTCTGACTTCCGTTTTTACTAGTAACTAGTCCAACTAGTAACTAGTCTTCCAACAGTGAAGACTGTAAGAAGGCCCAACAAACCCCAAGGCAGCACATACCAATGCACTAACATAAAGAGGCTCTGTTCCTAACAGTGAGGCCCTAAGCTTCAATTCAGACTCCTAAAAAATTAGCTTATTTCTGGAAAAACAACAACAACAAAAACAAAACACTCTGAGCTACAGCTCACATGAGCACTTAAAAATCCCTTCTCAATTCCAAATTCACTGAGCTGTTTAGAGAAGTCATGTGTAGCAAACAACCCTTTTCTCTGAAGAGTCACTGGAGCTAAAGACAATTCTGACTAGGACCTCTGCAACAAAAGTCTAAGTATCAAGCCATGCTAATTAGAACAGCAAGGACTTCACCCACTATGTCAGGAACAGATTTGCAGAACTGTAGCCAACACCCATAATCCAATAAATACATTTTGTATTTATCAAATACAAAATACACAAATACACAATCAAACTATCAGATGTGTAAACTCCTTTTGTAATAGCCCAGATGAAGTGAATTCCACAAGCACCACATGAGGGCCACAACATTGACTCGGGAAATATGGATTCCCTGGATGATGGAGCTTTTGTGTTCCACACAGATGGATCTTCCACCTCTCATTTAATTTGTGTTTCAGCCTAGAGTAGGCCCTTTGAGGTCCACAGATAGTGGTTTAAAAGTTCAGTCGCCCTCCTGAACTCCTAGTCAATTGTGTACCTAAGCAAGTCTTCATCTTGGTCATGACGGATATATGGGGGTGGATCATAATCAGCTTAAGTCAAAGAAGCCTTCATGGCACAGTTGTGATACCTGTACTGACATATGCACTATTTCCACAGGGCAGCTCATATCCCACAGAAGAAAGTTTCTAATGGCAGTTGGTTAATAGTCCCACAACACATGATTTACACTGGGTGATGCCTCAAGCTCTCCCCTTCCTTCCTGATACAAATAAACACCACGACACAATAACAACAACAAATGTGAGCTTGTTTACGTCTCTTGATGCAATTCCCGATTTGTTGGCTCTGACCTGAGCTGTCATTGGCCAACCTTTCCTCATTCTTATTCTAGATATGGACACTGTGGAAACACATACATCAGTCTCCTCCAGTCTGTGGATGACTTCTGCCTGCTCTTCTGGTTGCAACATGTCTCAAGTACTATCACCTTCATCTCTACATCTGCAGCGGGCCAGAGACATGCACACAAATAAACGCACAAACAGAGGCAACACAGCACCTGCATATAGACACATATGTTCAAGGCACAGGGACACAAACACAAACAGGGAACACATGTGTTTCACAGCGGAAGAACCAGTAGTTCATATGCTGTATAGACATTTTCATACTTCTCTTAGGAAATTTTCCATTCTGTTATTCACATTTGAAATATAGAGAAGTCAATTTCCAAAAGAATTAGCCCCTAGATTTTGATACAGGAGATAGAGAGAATTCCATATATAATGGAGATATATATATATAGTCAAAGGAATCCCATATTTCATGAAGAAACTGTGATGCCAGGTTTTCACTTGTGAAATAGAGATAATTCCAATTTCATATTGGTTCTCTGTGTTTTGTTTTGTTTATTTATTTTTTTAATTGATGGATAATTGTTTCACAGAATTTTGCTGTTTTCGTCAAACCTCAACATGAATTGGCCATAGGTGTACAGTGTATCCCCAGCCTTTTGAACCTCCCACCTTTTATCAACCCCATCCCTCCCCTCTAGGTTGATGCAGAGACCCTGCTTGAGTTTCCTGATCCATAATTGGCTATCTATCTTACATATGATAAGGTAGACGTCCATGTTACTCTTTTCATACATCTCTCCCTGTCTTCGCCTCCCCCCATGTCCTTAAGTCTATGGTCTATATCTGTTTCTTCATTGATGCCCTGTAAATAAGTGATCCAGCACCATTTCTCAAGATTCCATACATACGCATTAGAATACAGTATTTATCTTTCACTTTTTGACTTATTTCAGTCTATGAAATAGGTTCACAGTTTATGAACCCCATTAGAACTGGCCTAAATGTGTTCCTTTTTATGATTGAGTAATATTCCTTTTTGTATATACGACACAACTTCTTTATCATTCAGCTGTCGATGGACATCCGGGTTGCATCCATGTTCTAACTATTGTAAATAGTGCTGCAAAGAACAATAGGATGCATGTGTCTACTTCAGTTTTGGTTTCTTCAGGGTGGATGTTGGTTTCTTGCACCAGATGTTGGTTTCTTCGGTCTAGGAGTGGGACTGCTGGGTCACACGGTGGCCTTATTCCTTTTTTTTTTTTTTTTTAAGGAATCACCATACTGTCTTCCATAGTGGCTGTATGTATGTACCTTCTCCCCAGAAGTGCAAGAGTGTTCCTTTTTCTCCACACCGTTTCCAGCAATTATTCTTTGTAGACATTGTGGTGATGGTCATTCTAACTGGTGTGAGGTGATATCTCACTGATTTGCATTTCTTTAATAATGAGAGATGTTAAACATCTTTCCATGTGTTTGTTAGCCATCTGTATATGTTCTTTGGGGAAGTGGCTGTTTAGGTCTTTTTCCCATTTTTTGATGGGGTTGGTTGTTTTTCTGGTATTGAATTGTATGAGCTGCTTGTATATTTTGGAAATTAATCTTTCGTCATTGTTTCACTTATTATTTTCTCACATTCTGAGGGTTGTCTTTCAACCTTGCTTATAGTTTCGATTATTGTGAAAAAGCTTTTATGTTTAATCAGGTTACACTTGCTTACTTTTGTTTTTGTTTCCATTACTCTAGGAAGTGGTACATAGAGGATCTTACTTAGATTCATGTCATCAGTGTTCAGCCTATGTTTTCCTCTTACTGTTATTGTTTCTGTTCTTACATTTAAGTCTTTTATCCATTTGGAGTTTATCCTTACGTGTGGTGTTAGGAGGTGTTCTAATTTCATTCTTTCACATGTAGCTGTCCAGTTTTCCCAGCACCATTTATTGGAGAGGCTGTCTTCACCCCATTGTATATTCTTGCCTCCTCTGCCACAAATAAGGTACCCATAGATGCATGGGTTTATTTCTAGGCTTTCTATCTTGTTCCATTGAACTATATTTCTGTTTTTTGTGTGTGTGCCAGTAGCATATTGTCTTGATGACTATAGTTTTGTAGTATAATCTGAAGTCAGGAAGGTTGATTCCTCTAGCTGTAATCTTCTTTCTCAAGGCTGCTTTGGCTATTTTAGATCCTTTATGCCTCCATATGAATTGTGAAATGATTTTGTTCTAATTTTAAAAATGTCATAGGTAATTTTAAAGGGATCACACTGAATATGTTAATCACATTTGAAAAAAGTTATTTTCACAATATTGATTTTTCCTACCCAGAAACATGAAATATCTCCCCATTTGTTCAAGTCACCTTTGATTTGTTTTTTAAAAGTCAGTCACGAACTTGTGGATGACTCTTCATGACCCCATGGATTGTAGCCCACCAGGCTTTTCAATCCATGGAATTTTCCAGGTAAGAATATTGGAGTGGGTTGCCATTCCCTTCTCCAGGGGATCTTCCCAACCCAGGTATACAGTCCAGGTCTCACGCATTGCAAGCAGACTCTACCGACTGAGCCACCAAGGAAATCATTTCTTTCACTTGTGTATTATGATTTACTGTGTCAGTTCTTTTGTCTCCTGAAGTAAGTTTATTCCTAGATATCTAATTATATTTGCTGCAATGATGATGGAATTGATGCCTTAATTCCTCTTTCTGAATTTACATTGTCAGTATATAGAAACACAAGAGATTTCCATGTACTGATTTTGTATCCTGCAACTTTTCCATATTCACTGATTAGCTTTAACAATTCCTGATATTGCCTTTAGGGTTTTCTAGGTACTGTATCATGTCATCTGCAAAAAATGAAAGCTGTATTTCTCCTTTTCTCATCTGGATTCCATTCATTCCTGTTTCATCTCTGATTGCTGTAGCTAGGACTTCCAGAACTACATTGAATAATAGTAAAAGTGTACACCCTTGCCTTGTTCCTGACCTTATGGGGAATGCTTTCATTTTTTCAGCACTAAGAATAGTGCTTGTAGTAGACTTATTACATGTGGCCTTTACTATGTTGAGGTAGGTTCCTTTTATGCCCCCCCCCCCTTTTTTTTTTAAGAGTTTCAATTATAAGTCGGTGCTGAATTTTTGCAAAAACTTTTTGTGCACCTGTTGAGGTGATCCTGTGGTTTTCAGCTTTCAATTTGTTAATGAAGTGTATCACATTGATTGATGTGTAATGAAGAACTCTTGCATTTCTGGGCTAAACTTGACTTGATTATGGTGTATGTGTTTTTTGATGTGTTGTTGAATTCTGTTTGCTAAAATTTTGTTGAGGAATGTTTTATCTATGTTCATGAGTCATATTGGACTGTAGTTTTCTCCCTTTGTGTCTTCTTTCTCTGATTGGTATAAGGGTCATGTTTGCCTTGTAGAATGAGTTTGGAAGTGTTCCTTCTCTGGCAGTATTTTGAAAGATTTGTACAAGGATAGGCATTAGCTCTTCTCTAAAAGTTTGATAGGATTCTCCTATGAAGCCATATGATCCTGGGATTTTGTTTGTTTTGTTTGTTTGTTTATTGTGAGATTCTTGACCACAGCTTCCATTTCAGTGCTTTTAATTGGTTTGGTCAGAATTTCTATTTCTTCCTGGTTCAGTCTTGGGTGTTTGAACATCTTTAAAAATCTGTCTATTTTTTCCCAGGTTATTCAATTTATGGCCATAGAGTTGTTCTTAATAGTCTCGTAATCCTTTGTATTTCTCCATTTTCTGTTGTAACCTCCCCTTTTTCATTTCTAGTTTTGTTGATTTGATTCTTCTCTCATTTTTCTTGATGAATCTAGCTAAAGGCATGTCCACTATTTTTATCTTCACAAGAACCAATTTTCAGTTTTATTCATCTTTACTAGTGTTTCTTTCATTTCTTTTTCACTTATTTCTGCTAATGATTTATTTCTTTCTACTAATTTTTGCGGGTTTTTTTAAAAATTATTTTCCAGCAGTCTAGGTGTAAAGTTAGATTGTCTATTCGATCTTGTTTCTTGAAGTAGGATTGTATTACTATAAACTTTGGATGTAAAACTGCTTTTCTGCATCCCATAGATTTTGACTTGTTTTGTTTTCATTGTCATTTGTGTCTAGATTTTTTTTTTATTTCCCTTTTGATTTTTTTCATTAACCTGTTGGTTATTTAGAAACATTTTATTTGTTTAGTCTCCATGTGTTGGTGCTTCTTTAAGTACTTTTTTTTTTTCTTCTTCTTCTTTTTTTCCTTGTAATTTGTATCTAGTCTCATAGCATAATCTTAGGAGATGATGCTTGATATGATTTCAGTTTTCTTAAATTTACTGATGTTTGACTTGTGATACAAGATATGGTCTACCATGTAGAATGTTCCTTGTGCACTTGTAAAGAGGAAAAGCTTCTGCATTTGCATGGAATGTCCTGAAGATAACAATGAGATCCATGCCATCATCTTTATCTTTTAAGGCTTGTGTTTACTTATTAATTTTCTTTTTCTTTCTTTTTTTTTTTTTCTTTTCTTGTGTGTGTGTGTGTGTGATCTGCTCATTGCTGTGAGTGTATTAAAGCCTCCTACTATTATTGTATCACTGTCAATTTCTCCTTTTTTTAATCTGTTGTGGTTTGTCTTATGCATTGAGGTGCTTCTATATGGGGTGCATATATATTTATAATTGTTGTGTCTTCCTCCTGGATAGATGCCTTGATCATTATGATGTCCTTCCTTATCTCCTGTAATCTCCTTTAGGTTAAGGTCTATTGTGTCTGATATGAGAATTGCTACTCCAGCGTTTTTTGGCTTCCCATTTACAAGGAACATATTTTTACATCCTCTCACTTTCAGTCTATTTGTATTTTTTTTTTGGGGGGGGGGCGGTCAGAAATGGGTTTCTTGCAGAGAGCATATATATGGCTCTAGTTTTTGTATCCACTCAGCCATTCTGGGTCTTTTCACTGGAATATGTAGTTTATTTACATTTAAAGTAATTATTGATATATATGTCCCCATTGACATTTTCTTGTTTGGGGTTGGTTTTGTAGAACATTTTTTCATCTCTTGTATTTCTTGACTGTATCAGTCCCTTTAATGATTGTTGTAAATCTGCTTTGGTAGTACTGAAATCTCTTAATTCTTGCTTGTCTGAAAAGCTTTTATTTTCCCATCAGTTTTGAATAAGACGTTTGCTATGTACTATAATCTTGGTTGTAGATTTTCCTCTGTCAATATTTTAAATATATCCTTCCATTCCCTTCTGCCCTGCAGAGTTTCTGTTGAAAGTTCATCTATCAGTTGTATGGGGTTTTCCTTGTATGTTATTCGTTGCTTCTCCCTTGCTGCTTTTAATTTTCTTTCTATACTTTTAGTTTTGGTAGTTTGATTAGTATATGTCTTGCCATGTTTCTCCTTGTGTTTACCCTGTATGGGGCTCGTTGTGCCTCTTGGTCGTGATTGACTAATTCCTTTTCAATGTTGGGGAAATTTCCAACTATAATCTGTTAAAAAATATCCTCACACATTTTCTTTCACTTTTGTTCTGGGACCTGTTTAATTTGAATGTCAGTGAGTTTTCTACTGTCCTAGAGGTCACTGAGATTATCCTAAGTAGTTTTCATGTTTTTACTTTATTCTGCTCTTCAGAGGTTATTTCCACTATTTTATGTTCCGTCACATGTGATTACTTCTTCTGTTTCGGATATTCTGTTGTGGATTCCTTCTAGAGTATTTTTAATTTCAGTAATTGTGTTGTTTGTCTCTGTATGTTCATTCTTTGGTTCTTGTTGGTTTTTGTTAATTGATCCTTACGTGTTCTCCATTGTATTTTCAAGGTTTCTTATCATCTTTATTATCATTTTTCTTATTTTTTTTCCCAGACAGTGTGCCTATTTCCTCATCATTTATATGAACTCCTGTCTTTCTAGTTTGTTCCTTAATTTGTATAGTATTTCTCTGCCTTTTCATTATTTTTCTTCACTTATTTTATTTGAGTTCTCCTTTACCGAGCCTTCAAATTTGAATTCTTTCTTCTGTTTCATTTCTGCCCTCCTAAGGTAGGTTTAGTGGATTTTCTGAGCTTCACATAGGGCAAGGTTTGGGCTGAGCTTTTGTTGGTTTATTTTTTATTCTTAGGTGCTAGGCTGAGTGAGTTAGTAATCCTGTCTGCTCATGATTGTGTCTGTATTTTTGGTTTGTTTGTTGTTTATATGAGGCATCCTATACAGGGTGCTACTGGTGGTTGCTGCTGGGTGATGCTCCATCTTGTATTCAAGTGGTTTAGCTTAAGTGAGTTCTCGCTATTTGATACTCTCTAGTATTAATTATCTTCTGCTTCTGCTAGGCCCATCTATTTCTATCTTTTATAAAACTCAACTTTTCATAAAATGTTCCCTTGGTATCTCTAATTTTCTTGAAGAAACCTCTAGTCTTTCTCATTCTGTTGTTTTCCTCTATATCTTTGCATTGATTGCTGAGGAAGGCTTTCTTATCTCTCCTTGCTATTCTTTGGAACTCTGCACTCAAATGGGAATATCTTTCCTTTTCTCCTTTGCTTTTCACCTTTCTTTTTTCACAGCTATTTGTAAGGCCTACTCGGACAACCATTTTGCCTTTTTGCATTTCTTTTCCATGGGGATGGTCTTGATCCTTGCCTCCTGTACAACATCAGGAACCTCTGTCCATAGTTCATCAGGTTCTCTGTCTATCAGATCTAGTCCCTTAAATCTTTTTCTCACTCCCAATGTATAGCATAAGGAATTTTATTTAGGTCATACCTGAATGGTCTAGTGGTTTTCCCTACTTTCTTCAATTTAAGTCTGAATTGGGCAATAAGGAGTACATGATCTGAGCCACAGTCAGTCCCCAGTCTTGTTTTTGGTGACTGTATAGAGGTTCTCTACCTTTGGCTGAAAAGAATATAATCAATCTGATTTCGGGGTTAACCATCTGGTGATGTCTATGTGTAGACTCCCCTCTTGTGTTGTCAGAAAAAGGTGCTTGCTATGACCAGTGTGTTCTTTTGGCAGAACTCTATTAGTCTTTGCCTGCTTCATTCTGTACTACAAGGCCAAATTTACCTGTTACTCCAAGTGTTTCTTGACTTCTTACTTTTGCATTCCAGTCCCCTATGATGAAAAGGACATATTTTTGGGGTGTTAGTTCTAAAAGGTCTTGTAGGTCTTCATAGAACCCTTCAACTGCAGCTTCTTCAGCGTTACTGGTTGGGACATAGGCATGGCTTACCGTGATACTGAGTGGTGTGGCAAGAATACACAAAAGAACTGTACAAACAAGATCTTCACGACCCAGAAAATCATGATGGTGTGATCACTCACTTAGAGCCAGACATCCTGGAATGTGATGTCAAGTTGGCTTTAGAAAGCATCACCATGAACAAAGCTACTGGAGGTAGTGGAATTCCAGTTGAGCTGTGTCAAATCCTGAAACATGATGCTGTGAAACTGTTGCATTCAATATGCCAGCAAATTTGGAAAACTCGGTAGTGGCCACAGGACTGGAAAAGATCAGTTTTCATTACAATTCCAAAGAAAGGCAATCCCAAATAATGCTCAAACTACCGCACAATTGAACTCATATCACATGCTAGTAAAGTAATGCTCAAAATTCTCCAAGCCAGGGTTCAGCAATATGTGAACCATGAACTTCCAGATGTTCAAACTGCTTTTAGAAAAGGCAGAGAAATCAGAGATCAAATTGCTGACATTCGCTGGATCATTAACAAAAAAAAAAAAAGAAACAAAAACAAAATCAGGGTTTCAGAAAAAGATCTATTTTTGCTTTACTGACTATGTCAAAGCCTTCGACTGGGTGGATCACAATAAACTGGAAAATTCTGAAAGAGATGGGAATAGCAGGCCACCTGACCTGACTCGAGAAACCTGTATGAAGGTCAGGAATCAACAGTTAGAACTGAACGTGAAAAAACAGACTAGTTGCAAATAGAAAAAGGAGTATGTCAAGGCTCTATATTGTCACCCTACTTATTTAATTTATATGCAGAGAACATCATGAGAAATGCTGGGCTGGAAGAAGCAGAAGTTAGAATCAAGATTGCTAGGAGAAATATCAATAACCTCAGACATGCAGATGACACCACCCTTATGGCAGAAAGTGAAGAACTAAAAAGCCTCCTGATGAAAGTGAAAGAGGAGAGTGAGAAAGTTGGCTTAAAGCTCAACATTCCAAAAACAAAGATCATGGCATCTGGTCCCATCACTTCATGGGAAATAAATGAGGAAATAGTAGAAGTAGTATCAGACTTTTTTTTTTTTTTGCTCCAATATCCCTGCAGATGGTGACTGTATCCATGAAATTAAAAGATACTTACTCCTTGGAAGGAAAGTTTTGACCAACCTAGATAGCATATTAAAAAGCAGAGACTTTAATTTGCCAACAAAGGTCCATCTAGTCAAGACCATGGTTTTTTTCCAGTGGCTATGTATGGATGTGAGAGTTGGACTATAAAAAAAGCTGAGTGCTGAAGAATTGATGCTTTTGAACTTTGGTGTTAGAGAAGATTCTTGGGAGTCCCTTGGACTGCAAGGAGCTGCAACCAGTCCATCCTAAAGGAGATCCGTCCTAGCTGTTCATTGGAAAGACTGATGCTGAAGCTGAAACTCCAATACTTTGACCACCTCATGTGAACAGTTGACTCATTGGAAAAAACCCTGATGTTGGGAGGGATTGGGGGCATGAGGAGAAGGGGATGACATAGGATGAGATGGCTGGATGGCATCACTGACTCGATGGACATGAATTTGAGTAAACTCAGGAAGATGGCTTTGGACAGAGAGGCCTGGTGTGCTGCAATTCATGGGGTAGCAAAGAGTCAGAGACTGAACTGAACTGAGTGTTAATTATCTGCTAGTCTAAGGTCTTAGAAATAGTTTTCCCATTCCAATGTCTCAGGGCTTGATCTCTGGTCATAAATAAAGATTCCACAATTGGTTTGTTATTATATTAAATGAGATCAAGCAAATGTCCAAAAATGAGAAACCAAATATGAATCCCAGACAAAAGAGAAGATCAGACACATAGTAATTAAACAATTGGAATATGCGCATTTACTTATACAACTATAAGCTATCATGTTTGGAGCTGGACACCAAGGAAACAACACATATAAGAAGATGGATATGACGGGCTTAGAGAATCACCACAGTGTGACAGATTCAGAGTGTATAAAGGGCCCCTAGGCCTGGAATCTGACATCAGGAAGATGAGTCCACTCAGCTGGTTTGAAAGTCTCTGTAATGAACAGTAGGGCTCTAAGAAACTTGGATTCCAGTAGTGAAGAGCATGTACACATCTATTTATTTATGAAACAAGGCAGAAGAATCAGAGTGAATCTGCTCAGAATGATAACCAGCTTCCTAGGTGACCACAGTGTGTACCGCATACTCCAAACCATGCTCAATACCTACTCTAATTCTTCCTGATCCATAGCTTCTCCCATCTGAGATGATTTTGCCATTCCTGAGACAATGGAGAGAATGGACTCAGGAGAAACAGAGTCAGTTCAGACTCAACTCTCAAGAGTTCTGTTCCAGTAATCTGGGAGAAAATCCCAAACTCAGGTCCTGTTATTGGACACTAAACAGAATAGCTCCATAACACCTATCAGCAGCATTAAGCCCTCTATCTCCAACCCCATCTCCTACCTATGTGAATACTGCTGGGACAAACTGGGGTGTCACATGACCCACACTCTTGTCATGTCCAGTTCTCCAACCAAAGCCACAGGGAAAATGTAGACTACGGAGGGCTGTCCACCCATAAGGCCTTTCCATTTACCATGACCACCCTTGTTTCATTTCACTTTATTTCACAAAAACAAAGATAAACAAAATGAGATGTCATGTGTATTTGTTTTCAAAGAAAGACAAAGGGAAAAAATAAAAAGGAATAAACAACAATGAAATAGAGAAATAATTTAACAGATAGTATTTGAAGTCTAAATAATAGGAATGCCAAATCAGTTAGGGAAAAATGCAGATGGACACAGTAAACATTTTAACAAGAATTGAGAAATAATAGAAAAAGAAAAAAAGAAAGAAAGAAAGGAAGAACCACTCCTGAAGAATAAAATATAGAAACAGAAAACACATTAGAAGGAAATAACAGAGATAACTTGATACAGTAGCATGTGTAGGTGATGTGTAGGTGACCAGGAAGATTATATAAACAAACAAACAAACAAACAAAAAAACAAAAAAAACAAGTGGAAGAGCAAATGTATGAAGACATTTTAAAAAGACAGTTTAAATAATCTCTGGGAGAATATCAAAATAGCAGCATCCCAATATTTTGAGTCTCAGAGAGGAGGAAATAGAAAGCAGTTGATATCATATAGATAAAATTATGGCTAAGCAGTTCCAAAAATCTGAAGAAAGAGAGAAATTTAGAAATATAGAGAGAGAAAGAAAAGAGTGTTCCAGAAAGATGAACACAGACCCCAAAAAAGTCACATCAAAATTAAATGGAAAGTTGAAAAGAAAGCAAAATGGAGCAAGGGAAAAGAAAGTACACAAGAGAAATCCACAAGTTTATCATCTGACTCACTATTTCTGAGGTGGAGTTGCACTGGACCTCCTCAGAATCGGCAATTGATGTTGAAAATATTGGCTACTCCTGGAAGACTCTGGGGCCTGATCAGCCCCATGCTGACCTTGCTTGTGCTTCCCACTTGCAGTTTCCCACTCTTTTAGACCCAGTAGACTGTGGCCTGCCAGATTTTCACTGTCAGAGAGTGGTGCTCTCCAAGCAAGAATACTGGAGAGTATTGTCCAATACTGGTTGTCATACCCTTCTAGAGTACTATATTTCCTTCTGCCCAGCCGCTAATTCCATCTGAGTAACTGGTGCTGCTAGAATCCCTGAGACACAAGCAGTTGCACCACCTCTACGACCTAGCCCTAATGGGGCAAACCCAAGTCCTCAAGGTCAGCCTTAGAAACAAACCCTAATGACCAACCTACATGTTGAACTGGAAATAAAACTATAATTGAAACCCAGGGGAAGAGGTTAAGGACGAATAGGCAAAAACCTCTCACCAGCTGTACAAACTATAGATTAAATCCACATGATCATATAGCCAGACTCTGTGTCAATGGAATATATAAAAGGTAATTGATACCTCACACAAAAGAAATAATACTGGTTCTGATAGCTGTGGACATTTGAGTCAAGAACACACAGGAGTAGGTCCACATTAGAATCTGAGCTGCCTCCAAAGTAGCTCCAGAAATTAGATTAGCAACCTCCAGAGTGTTGGAGGGCATCTTAGGGAGGGGAGGTGGACTGTGACTCCGAGTGAAGGAAAGGACTCTGAGAACATTCACTCAAGAGAAACATTTATCCTTCTAATATTTTGACTTTTTCTGTAGATTCTTTTGGAATTTCTTTCTTTCTTTCTTTCTTTCTTTCTTTCTTTCTTTCTTTCTTTCTTTCTCTCTTTCTTTCTTCCTTCCTTTCTTTTTTTCTTCTCCCGGGTGTTGTAGTTGTTACTTTTTTGGTAATATGGAATCTAATTTAGCTTTTGAGCTTTATTTATTATTATTATTTAGTCACATCTGTTGTTATATACCTCTTCCTCTATGTTGGGCTTTTGTAGTTTTGTACAGTTTATCTTATTTTTCCCCTCTTTTTTTAATTTTAATTTTTAACCCTATTATTATTTTCCTACATTTATTCCTTTGCTTGCTTTTCCTACTTTTCTTTTCTCCTTGCAGTCAATCTTTAATGTGTATAAATCTTCCTTATCTGCCTCTTACTTTGCAAAACTATTCGTTCATTCTTCCCTTCCCTTTTCTCTCAAAGTATTTTTTAGTTTCATTTTCATTGCTTTATTCCTGAATTGGCACCTTGCTTTAGCTTTGTTTCCCAGTCTGTGGTATATTTGGCTAGTTTTGTACCAGTATGTATAATTTTTGCCTTCCTTTTATTTTTGTTGGAATGTTTGATTTTGCTTATGGGTTTATATGTATATGTGTATATTTAGCAACATTTTTTGTTGTTGCTGTAAATCTCTGCCTCTACATTGGGCTTTGTGTTTTGTGGTGCTTTCCTCTTTTTTTCCATTGTCTTCTTGTATTTGTTTTGTTTTCTCTTTTTATAATTTTAATTTTTTAAAACCTATTATATTTCTTTACATTGATTTTTTTATTTGCCATTTCTATGGCTCTTTGCCCTTTGCAACTAATCTTTAATGTATATAAAATTTCTTCATCCAACAATATATAACTTTGCCTTTATATATTTTTTTCTTTGCTCTTTTTTTCTTCTTACCTTGCAACATATCTGATACTTTATTTTATTGCTTTATGCCCACTTAGCACCTTGCTTTAGTTTTGTTTCCAGTTTTGCTTTAATTAGTTTTCTTCTTAACAGTTTTATATAATTTTTGTTTTACATTTTCTGCCAGGTCAATCTACTGTACATTATTTATTTATTTATTTTTTGAACTGCTTTTCCTTTGCTTGCAGGTGTATAAGTAAATGTGTATATTCCATTATTTTAATTATTATGTGTCTGATCTTGTAACTGCCTTTTGCCTGGGATTCATAGTTGATTTCTCATTTTTGGACATTTGTTTGGTCTCACTAAATGTCTTAAGAAACCACTTGTGGAAACTTTACTTCCACAAAGTTTGTGGAGATCAAACCTTGAGCCATTGGAATGTGAGTACTGCTTCCAAGACCCTATATGGCCAGATAATTTACCCTACTAAGTATCAAGTAGAGAGAACTCATATAAATTAAACCATTGAATACAAGACCCAGCATCACCCAGGAGCAACCACCAGTAGCACCCTGTGCATGATGCCTAATGTAAACAACAACAAAAATATATATAAACCAAATCATCAGTGGGCAAGATTACCAACTAATTTAAACTAGCCTTTAAGAGGAAAAACAAACAAACAAACATAAAAATCTCGCCCTATATGAATCTCACACAATCCACTAAACCAATCTTAGCAGAGCAGAAACCAAATGGAAGAAAGAATTCAAAGTTGGCTGGGCAAAGGAGAACACAGACACAGAAAGTTGAAAAGAAAGAAAGAAAAGACAGAGAAGTAAAACACAAATGAAGGAACAAACTAGAAACTCAAGAGTTCAAATAAATGAAGATTAATAGGCAAGCAACCTGGGGGTGGGGGGGGAGAAAGAAAGAAAAATGATAATAAAGATGATCCGAAACCTTGAAACCAAAATGTAGAACATGCAAGGATCGATTAACAAAGACCAATAAATCAAAGAGAAAACATACAGAGACAAACAACACAATTGCTGAAATTAAAAATACTGTAGAAGGAATCAAAAGCAGAATATCTGAAACAGGAGAAGGAATCAGCAAGCTGGAAGGTAAAATGGTGAAAGTAACCTCTTCAGAGCAGAATAAAGTAAAAATACTTAAATGAACTGAGGATAATCTCAGCGGCCTCTGGACAATGGGAATCCCACCAGCATTCGAATTATACAGGTCCCAGAGAACAAGATAGAAAGAAAGGGCATGAAAATATTTTTGAAGAGATTAGAGTTGGAAATTTCCCTAACACGGAAAAGGAAATAGTCAATCACGACCACGAGGTGCAAAGAGTTCTATGAAGGATAAACCCAAGGAGAAACATGGCAAGACATATAGTAATCAAACTAACACAGAGTAAACACAGAGGGGAAAAAAAAAAAAAAAAAAAAAAAAAAAAGCAAGGGAGATGCAACAAATAACATACAATGGAAATCCCATACATATAACCGCTGAACTTTCAGCAGAAACTCTGCAGGACAGAAGAGAATGACAGGATATATTTAAAGCATTGAATGGGAAAAATCTACAACCAAGATTATAGTGCCCAGCAAGGATCTCATTCAAAATTGATCAAGAAACAAAAAGCTTTTCAGACAAGCAAAATTGAAGAGAATTCAGTACCACCAAAGCAGCTTGACAACAAACGTTAAACAGACTTATATAGTCAAGAAATACAAGAGGAGAAAAAAAGATCTAGAAAATCAACCCCAAACAATTAAAAAAAAAAAAAAAAA
>NC_057420.1:2876938-2906758 GCF_019320065.1 Cervus canadensis
AAAAAAAAAAAAAAAAAAAAAAAAAAGTCAATAGGAACATATATCAAAAATTACTTTAAATGTAAATAGATTAAATACCCCAACCAAAAGACAGAGCCTGGCTGAATGGATACAAAATTAAGACCCATATATATATATTCTGTGCAAGAAACCAATCAGACCTCAACACACATATACACTGAAAGTGAGAGGATTTAAACTATATTCCTTATAAATTGGAATTCAAAGTATGCTGGAGAAATAAACTGCATTTTAGACAAAAGAGATCTTAATATAAAAATTACAAGAGAGAAGGAAGGACATTATATAATGATCAAGGAATCAATCAAAGAGAAATACATAACAATTGTAAATATCTATGCACCCCACATAGAATCACCTCAATACGTAAGACAAACACTATTAGATAAAAAGGAGAAATTGACAGTAACAAAATAATAGTAGGAGACTTTAATACCCCACTCACAGCAATAGACAGATTCTCAAAAGAGAAAATTAATAAGGAATCACAAGTCTTAAGGATAAAGAAGATGGAGTGAATTTCAGTGGTATCTTCAGGACATTCCATCCAAATGCAGAAGAATTTACCTTATATACCTTCTTTACAAGTACACATGGAACATTCTTCAGGATAGACCACATCTTGGGTTATGAATCAAACCTCAGTAAATTTAAGAAAATTGAAATTATATCAAGTATCTTTTCCTACAACAATGCTATGAGACTAGATATCATATACAAAACAAAACAAAACAAAACAAACAAACCAAAGGGGGGGAAAAAAAAAACGGAAGAGACTAGACATTATACACATGCGTGCACACACACACACACAAACCGAGGAATACATGGAGATTAAACATGTTTCTAAATAACCAACACTACGAACCTATGGACACCTTATCTTCAATAAAGGAGGCGAGAATATACAATGGAAAAAAGAAAACCTCTTTAACAAGTGGAGCTGGGAAAACTGGTCAACCACCTGTAAAAGAATCAAACTAGAACACTTTCTAACACCATACACAAAAATAAACTCAAATGGATTACAGATCTAAATGTAAGACCAGAAACTATAAAACTGCTAGAGGAGAACATAGGCAAAACACTCTCTGACATAAATCACAGCAGGATCCTCTAACACCCATCTCCCAGAATATTGGAAATAAAAGCAAAAATAAACAAATGGGACCTAGTTAAACTTAAAAGCTTTTGCACAACAAAGGAAACTATAAGTAAGGTGAAAAGCCAGCCCTCAGACTGGGAGCAAATAATAGCAAATGAAGCAACAGACAAAGGATTTATCTCAAAAATATACAAGCAACTCCTGCAGCTCAATTCCAGAAAAATAAATGACCCAATCAAAAAATGGGCCAAAGAACTAAACAGACATTTCTCCAAAGAAGACATACAGATGGCTAACAAACACATGAAAAGATGCTCAACATCACTCATTATCAGAGAAATGCAAATCAAAACCACAATGAGGTACCATTACACGCCAGTCAGGATGGCTGCTATCCAAAAGTCTACAAGCAATAAATGCTGGAGAGGGTGTGGAGAAAAGGGAACCCTCTTACACTGTTGCTGGGAATGCAAACTAGTACAGCCACTATGGAGAACAGTGTGGAGATTTATTTAAAAACTGGAAATATAACTGCCATATGACCCAGCAATACAACTTCTGGGCATACAATATCTATATTTTCAAATATGACATGTACTTCTGTAATGAAGACAGTTCAGTTCAGTTCAGTTTCTCAGTCACGTTCAACTCTTTGCGATCCCATGAAGCTCATCATGCCCGGCCTCCCTGTTCATCACCAACTCCCGGAATCAACCCAAACCCATGTCCGTTGTGTCAGTGATACCATCCAACCATCTCATCCTCTGTCTTCCCCTTCTCTTCCTGCCATCAATCATTCCCAGCATCAGGGTCTTTTCAAATGAGTCAGCTCTCCTCATCAGGTGGCCAAAGTATTGGAGTTTCAGCTTCAGTATCAGTCCCTCCAATGAACAACCAGAACTGATATCTTTTAGGATGGATTGATTGGATCTCCTTACAATCCAAGGGACTCTCAAGAGTCTTTTCCAACACCACAGTTCAAAAGCATCAATTCTTCAGTGCTCAGCTTTCCTTATTGTCCAACTCTCACATCCATACATGCCCACTGGAAAAACCATAGCCTTAGCTAGAGGGACATTTGTTGGCAAAGTAATGTATCTGCTTTTTAATATGCTGTCTAGGTTGGTCATAACTTTCCTTTCAAAGAGTAAGCATCTTTTAATTTCAAGTCTGCAATCACCATCTACAGTGATTTTGGAACCCTGAAAAATAAAGTCAATCACTATACCCACTGTTTCCCCATCAATCTACCATCTAACTTCAAGATTCTACCTATAACTAATATAATATGATGTAACTGTGAATGCACTATTGTACCTACTGTGTATTTACATTTTTTAAATTTTTATTTGTATCTCTTCCTTCACCCATACCATCCTAATTTAGACAACCATTTATTTTAGCAGGGATGATCTCAGAAATAACTTTATATCCATTACCTCTTTTCCCTTTGTTCTCATATTCTTGCTTACAAAGAATAGATTAGGTGTCATTTACCAAGGATGCATAACTAACATTTTCTTGAACTGAAGAGTTTATAAAACAGTGCAGCAAAATAGCCAGACATGGAAAAAAAGCCTCATTTTACTCTTCATTGTTTCAAAATAGAAAATGAAACGATGAAGATGAATATGTAGCTCTATTATTTATTTGTTGACATCTCCCAATGTAAATTTTAATCTTCATTAGACTCCATAATCTTACACTTATTTGATAGGTCAGTTTTAATTAGCATGGTTTTCATATAATGAAGATTGTTGATGAGTTAACTTGAAAGAGAGGAGGCAGGTGTTTAAGCAATCATTGGCACTAGGAACCATGAGTTGCCTTTCTGTTGCAGGTTAGGAAAAGGACTGTCATGGGATGACATATCGCTATACCTAACTAGAAATTTAGAAGGCTCCACCGTCAGCCCAGATAACTACTCTGTAATGGACATACAGGGAAGGACTGGGGGAAGAAAGAGAAGGGGACGATAGAGGATGAGATGGCTGGATGGCATCATCAACTCGATGGACATGGGTTTGGGTAGGCTCCGGGAGTTGGTGATGGACAGGAAGGACTGGCGTGCTGCGATTCATGGGATCGGAAAGAGTCGGACACGACTGAGCAACTGAATTGAACTAAACTGAACTGATTTTTGGAGATATGATGCTTCTGAGAAGTAGATGTAGTTGTAGTAGCAAAGTCCTCAATGAGGGCATTTACTTGAGTGTAGCTGCTATGTGAGTGCCAATTAAAAAAATGCTCAACTGATTTAAAACAGCAGGTTGATCTGCAAGCTCTTTTGTTTGTCTAACTGATATTGGTGATGGGTAAGGAAAGTCACATGGAGTTAGGGCACTTGTATTAGCAACTATCTAGCTGGTATAAGGCTTTTGTATGAAAGATACACTTAAACTTGAGGAGGCTGAAAATGCACTCTCTCTACTAGTTTCAGGAAGAAAATCAGAGTTACAATCATTTATGTTGACCCTTGCTTTAACATAACATGCTTCTTCTTGTAATCTCGAACTAATGAAGATATTGGAGACACATTGTTAACTCCAGCTTTTCTTTTCATTCTTACTAAAACTTGGGGGTAGCCTCTTTTAAAATTTGGATTATAGTAGATCTGTAACTAAAATCAAAGGCTAAAGGTATTTAGTTTCTTTATAAGCCAAGGTAAAACTGACAAACAAAGCTAAACTGTAAAAATTTATTCCTTTAATGATACCAATTAAGTAGCATTAAATAAAACATCTCTATCAGTAGTTTTAACAGATTACATGTTAGAAACAATTATGCTCCTCAACTAAAAATATATTGTATATATACAGTAAATACCACTTTAAGTAGCTTTAGGACTTGTATCTGGTTTCAATTTGCTAGGAAAGTTTGCTAAATATTAAATATTTTAACCTCCAGCTGTAATCAACTTAAAAAAGAAAAACACAACAAAAAACTTTTCTTCAATAATTTACCATTTCAATTTTAAATTCAGTTTTAGCTACATATGTGAGCATGCTTTCATGAGCATGCTTTCTTGGTCACATGATTTATATTGCCAATAAGTGAATAATTTGGAATACCTTGCTGAAAAGAGAGACGTTGTTTTCTTCTTCCAGAAAATCAGCTAATGAAGCAGATCTTTGAGAAGTTTGTTGCTTTTTACTAAACCCATAAAGGTTAAGCTGTCAAGCTAAACTTTTCATCCTATCAGTTTCAAATCTTCTGAAAGGGGATTTTCTTTCCAAAACTGATTTCTTGAAGAGCTCTTCATTGATCACTATACAAGTGCCACTCTCATTCCACCAATACATTCAAACTGATCACTTTCAACTATATTCCAAAGTTTTTGAGGAAGACTGAGTGAAAGAAAATCATTCAACTCTGTTTCAGAGACAGAAAATGTGTATTGTGGCCTTTTTTATCACACCTTCCTCAGACAAAGCCTGAAAAGCATATTCTTAAATCACAGATCTCAAAACTGAGTCCCCAGTAAGTGTGTAATCACACAAAGAGAATCTAATGGAGTTTTCTGAACCAGTTGATTCATCTTTAAGAGGCACATCTTGAATTTCTGAAGAAATGTGTGCCATCTCAGAAAAATCTTCCTTCAGATACTTTTCTCATTTGTCTGATTTAACACACTGCAACTTCAAATGCTGCTTGGCTGGCCTACAGAGAGAAACTCTCTAGACCATCACAGTGGTTCTCAAAGTCAAAAAGCTGTGACATCACAAAGTCACTGGTCTCCGAGCAATTGAAGGGTAATGTTAAACCAGTGTTTACTTCTGCATCAACTTAAAATACAGGATTCATACATAAATAGTAATCAAAAACATGAAACCTGCAAAATTTCATTCCTAAATCATTTTTACACAGAAAAATCACATCAATAAATCTACTTGGTTCCTGAGATAAAAGTGATTTATCACCCTTCTATATACACATTTTTAATAGTCAGCACTGTTACCAAACCAAACTTGGGTCAATTCGCTTCTGTGCAATAAAGTCAATCAACTGACTGTGGGTTTCAGTGAAAGCAAGTGTAGTGTTTACAGTAGAACCAAGCAAGTTGTCCGAGTAGCTGGGGCTTAAAAGACCCACACTCCCCAAATACTTTCAGGGGAAGGATTTTAACGACAGTGTAAGGGTGGGTCATGGGGTGTGTGATCAGTTTTAGGACATTCTAACACAGGCCTGTTACTGAGGACATTGAGAGTCAGCATCATCGATCATCTGATTCCAACTACTCTGTGGTCTATGTACTTAAATTTCAACCTGGTTGAGGCTTTAGTGTCTCTAAAACTGCTCATAGAATATTGAGCAGAATGTTACCTATTGCTCTTGAGGAGGAACTAAAGATTCTTGACTTTGCTTAATGGCTAAATCATTGTTATTCAATATTGCTTGATTGTTTTCCTTTGTTTCTGACTTTTCTAACTTCTCTGATTAAAATTATTTTTGGAACATGAGGAGGTCTACAATCTCCTACCTCTCTCTCTCTCTCTCTCTTCATACTTTTCAATCTTAAGAAGGTACTGCTTAGAACAAGAAAGGAAACAAAGTGTTGGACTTAGAGCTTCATCATAAATGTGACAGAAAATCTCAGTTGCAGGCTGGATTTCTTTTTCAGGTTCCCCAGCTCTTTGAGTGTTTGGCTATTTCCTGTCGAAATGGAGCACAGAATTGGAAATAATCCTGAAATCTAAGTGTGGTATCAATATTTTCTGTTATAGAAACAATACATCTGTCTTTTTTTGTCATTAAACCTGGACAAACATTTGCATATTGGTAGATATTTATCAAAAAGAAAGAGGGGAATGATATAAAAGAGTCTTCATATTTTAGATGCTACCAAGAGAACATATTATGAAGTATTTCCACTTTACATATATTCAATAACCAAGTAGAGTTTTGAATCATTCTACATTGGAAGAGACCCTGATGCTGGGAGGGATTGGGGGCAGGAGGAGAAGGGGACGACAGAGGATGAGAAGGCTGGATGGCATCACTGACTCTATGGGCATGAGTTTGAGTAAACTTCAGGAGCTGGTGATGGACAGGGAGGCCTGGCGTGCTGCGATTCATGGGGTCGCAAAGAGTCGGACTCGACTGAGAGACTGAACTGAACTGAACTATTTGGATTTTATTTTTTCCCATTGCTATTATAACTAAAAGGAATTATAAGCCATTTCACGTTTTTTTGTTGTTGTTGTTGCTGTTGTTGTTTGCTTGTTTGTTTTATACACGCACATATACACTCAGACGCACACATATTTATATGAATATGTATATGTTCAGTTCAGTTGAATTCAGTTCAGTCACTCAGTCACGTCCACCTCTTTGTGACCCCAATGAACTGCAGAATGTCAGGCCTCCCTGTCCATTACCAACTCCTGGAGTTCACCCAAACCCATGTCCTTTGAGTCTATGATGCCATGCAATCATCTCATACTCTCTTGTCCTCTTCTCCTATTCTCAATCTTTCCCAGCATCAGGGTCTTTTCAAATGAATCAGCTCTTCATATCAGGTGGTCAAAGCATTGGAGTTTCAGTTTCAGCATCAGTCTTTCCAGTGAACACCCAGGACTGATCTACTTTAGGATCGGCTGGTTGGATCTCCTTGCAGTCCAACAGATTCTCAAAAGTCTTCTCCAACACCACAGTTCAAAAGCATCAGTTCTTTGACACTCAGCTTTCTTTATAGTCCAACTTTCACATACATACATGCCTACTGGAAAAAAACATAGCCTTGACTAGATGGACCTTTGTTGGCAAAGTAACGTCTCTGCTTTTTAATATGCTGTCTAGGTTGGTCATAACTTTCCTTCCAAGGAATAAGGGTCTTTTAATTTCATGGCTCCAATCACCATCTGCAGTGATTTTGGAGCCCAGAAAAATAGTCAGCCACTGTTTCCACTATTCCCCCATCTATTTGCCATGAAGTGATGAGACCAGATGCCATGATCTTGGTTTTCTGAATGTTGAACTTTAAGCCAACTTTTTCACTCTCCTCTTTCACTTTTGTCAAGAAGCTCTTTAGTTCTTCTTCATTTTCTGCCAGAAGGGTGGTATCATCTGCACATTTGAGGTTGTTGATATTTCTTCCGGCATATTGATTCCAGCTTGTGCTTCTTCCAGCCCAACATTTCTTATGATGTACTCTGCATATAAGCTAAATAAACGGGGTGACAATAAAAATCCTTGATGTACTTACTCCTTTTCCTATTTGGAACCAGTCTGTTGTCCCAGGTCCAGTTCTAACTGTTGCTTCCTGACCTGCATACAGGCTTCTCAAGAGGCAGGACAGGTGATCTGGTATTCCCATCTCCTGAATTTTCCACAGTTTATTGTGATCCACACAGTTGAAGGCTTTAGCATAGTCAATAAAGCAGAAATAGATGTTTTTTGGGAACTCTTTTGCTTTTTTTATGATCCAGCGGATGTTGACAATTTGATCTCTGGTTCCTCTACCTTTTCTAAAACCAGCTTGGACATCTGGAATATATATAACTTTAGTCAACTTTATTTAGGTGGCCAAACTCTTTGCTTCCTCCCCAAGATCTTAAATGAACTGTTTCTGAATCCCAGTATTATGTAATAACTTTCTGGCTCAAAAATTCAGATCCTGTTGCTGAAAGGCTCTTCCTTAATCTAGCTCATCTTTCACTATTCCTTCTGTTATAACAGTTGGGGTTCATATTTATGAGGAAAACTTGAGCCCATAAAATCACAACTCTCATTTACTTAAAGATATTGTTCTAAGAAAGCTGTTGCTATCCTCACATTGGGTACAGTTTTAAACATTCAAATAGTAACAAAGGGACATGTCTGAACCACATGCACAATGGTCAACTAGCTGGATTTGGGATAACAGCTACCCACAAAGCAGATGCACAGTGCACTATGCATAGATCATAATCAGGCTCTTCTGGCTAGCTGAACGTTAAAATTATATGATGTGCACATCAAAATCACTTCTCCATAATTCAGTATGTAAAATTTGCTTTCATCACTTTAAGCTTCTGGTACCAAATATTTCAAAAGAAATCACTGAGCAAAATTGCTCTCCCTTCATGCCACAGTGGTTCAGCTTCCTGCCCTCCTCCACATCATATCTCTTCTTTCTTGCCCTTTTTTGTATTTTTGTAGTTGCCACATTAGAGAAATTCTAAATAACATGAACAGACTCAATATATTATGTTAATGGATAAATATATTATAGGCTGTGTATTTTGTCAACATTTTACTCATTTATCACAGAAGCCCCAGCAGGAACAAATGGCACAAATGTTCCAGCAGGAAACTTAAAACCAGCAGTATTATATATAATAAATAACTAACTATGATTTTAGAATAATCTTAGAAAATAATTTCTTATCCTAAACACTGAGGGGAAAAAACGTTAAAAAAAAAAAAAAAAAAAAAAAAAAAAAAAAAAAAAAAAAAAAAAAAAAAAAAAAAAAAAAAAAAAAAAAAAAGCACAAAACAGCAATTATCAATGTTGATAGGAAAACATAGGGTAAACAGTGGATTTGAATTCTCAGTATTACAAAAAGTAAGATCAGAGGAGGCGGTCCAAAGATGATGTAAGAATAGGACAGGGAGACCACTTTCTCCTCCACAAATTCATTGAAAGAACATTTGAATGCCAAGCAAATTCCACAGAACAACTTCTGAATGCTGGCAGAGGACATCAGACACCCAGAAAGGCAGTCCATTGTTTTTGAAAGGAGGACAAAATATAAAAGATAAAAAGAGAGACAAAAGAGGTAGGGATGGAGATCCATCTTGGGAAAATGTAGTTGCCCAGTTGTGTTTGACTCTTTGTAACCCTGTGGACTGTAGCCCACTAGGCTCCTCTGTCCATGGGATTCTCCAAGCAAGAATACTGGAGTGGGTTGCCATTTCCTTCTCCAGGGGGTCACCCTGGCCCACGGAAGGGAGTCTTAAAAAAGAGAGAAGTTTCCAAACACCAGGAAACACTCTCTCTGTTTGGTCTGTGGTGAGGCTTGGAGTCTCAGAGGGCAAAATAAACAGGAGGAAACATAAATAAATAATTACCACAGATTACATACCTAACAGCAACTCCCAGTGGTGAAGCAGCCCAGAGGCTCTCATCCCTCACTAGCAAGCGGGGAGAAGCACAGGGAGGAGTGGGCTGCATTGTTTAGGGTAAAGACTAGGCCTGAATGCCCTGAGAGCAATCTGAGGGAACTAGCTTCTCAAGCAACCCAGCAACCCAGACTGTGGGATAGCTATCCCACGATCACATGAAAAGCCCTAACCTAAGACACTGCCAGGCACACTCACAGATTAAAGGACTGAGCAGAGCTAGCAGGCTGTGGACTGGCCCATCCTCTGCTGGAGACAGGCAGGCGAGGGCAGCCAGAGCCAGAAGGGGACAATCAGGGCCCCAGGGAGGCTTCCTATAACAAACTGCAAGCAAACGTCATTGCTAGCCAAGACTTCTTGGGATTCTGAACGGTTGACATCCACTGGGAGGGTCGCAGCCAGAGATCAGCTCCCCAGAAGAGATACTTGCCACACCTGAGAAGGTACATCCATTGTACACCCACAAAACTGAGCTGATGGGACAGGGAAAGGGATAAGTTGCAACCTTCAACTGGGGGCGCCTACGCGTGCCAAGCACCTGGTCACCTGAGCTGCTCGGTCCTGGGACGGACGCAAAACGCAGGCCCAACCAAGTCTGTGTCTTTGTGGAGTACCCAAGAACCTGAACCTGAGTGGCTTAGACCTGGAAAGTGTATGCAAACTGTCATGAGACAGTTCCTGGAAGAGCAACCTAGAGTCTGAGAGTGTAGACTGGGAAAGTACACACTCCCTGAGTGGGGGACAAACCCAGTGTGGCTGAATCACTGTGAGCACATGCCAGTAATATTTGTTTGCAGTTTTCCCCCCTCCCCAAAGCATGACTAAACAAGCGAGTCTAAAAAAAGTGACGACCACTGTGCCTCTTGTGTCAGAGAGGAAATTAGACCCTGAAGAGACCAGCAAACAGTAGAAGCTAAAATAAACAGAGGGAACCGCTTTGGAAGTGACAGGTGCAATAGATTTAAAATCCTGTAGTTAGCACCGACTACATAGGAAGGGCCTATAGACCTTGAGAAGTACAAGGTGGACCAAGGAACTATCTGAAAATGAATTGACCCCACACTGTCCACAACAGCTCCAGAGAAAGTCTTAGACATATGTTTACTATTATTTTTTTTAATTTTTAAAAAACTTTTAAGTCATTACTCCTTTAATTTTCACTTTTATAACCTACTATTATGATGCAAAGAAAAAAAAGAAAGAAAGAAACACCTATTTCTGAAACAAACTTTATATATACATATATATATTATAATTTTTGTGACTTTTTTGTTTTTAATATTGTATTTTTAAGAATCTAACTGCTACTCTAGATTTTTAATCTTTGCTTTCTGGCATTTGTTATCAACTTTGCACCTTTAAGAACACAGTCTTCAGTACCCATTTTTAATTGGGAGCGAGATCACTGGCCTGATTGCTTTCTCCCCCTTTTGACTCTCTGTTTTCTCCACCAGGTCGCTGTTATCTCCCCCCTCCCCCTTTTATTTTCTACCCAACTTGGTGAATCTCTTTGTGTGTTATGGGCTGTAGAGAACACTTAGGGAACTGATTACTGGGTATATCTATCTCTCTCCTTTTGATTCCCCTTTTTATCCTCCTGGCCACCTCTGTCTCCTTCCTCCCTCTTCTCTTCTCTGTGTAACTCTGTGTACATCTCTGAGGGATCCACACTGTGGAGAACACGTAGGGAAGTGATAATTGGCTAGCTTTCTTTTCCCTCTTTTGATCCCCATTCTTCTCCTCCTGGTCACCTCTATTTCCCTCTTCCTTCTTCTCTTCTCCATATAACTCTGGGTACCTCTCCAAGTGTTCCTCACTGTGGAGAAATTTGACATCATTAACCTAGATATTTTATCATTGGTGCTGTATAGGTGGAGAAGTCTTGAGGCTACTTTAAGAATAAGACTGAAAACCAGAGGCAAGAGGCTTAAGTTCAAATCCTGAAACACCACAGAACCCCTGAATCCAGAGAACATTAATCGATAGGAGGTATCAAGGGCCTCCACACCTACACTGAAACCAAGCACTACTCAAGGGCCAGCAAGTTCCAGAGGAATACATACAGGCAAATTCTCTAGCAACAGAGGAAAATAGCCCTGAACTTCATTATGTAGGCTGCCCAAAGTCACACCAAATCCACTGACATCTCAAAACTCATTATGGGACACTTCATTCCACTGCAGAGAGAAGAAACCCAGCTCCACCCTCCATAACACTAACACAAGCTTCCCTAACCAGGAAAGCTTGACAAGCTGCCCATCCAACCCCACCCATAAGAAGGAACCTCCACAAAAAAACAGGAAGCACAGAATACAGAAAGGCCACCCCAAACACAGCAATATAAACAAGATGAAAAGGCAGAGAAATACACAGCAGGTAAAGGACTAGGACAAATGGCCAACAAAACAAACAAAAGAGGAAGAGATAGGGAATCTACCTGATAAATAATTCTGAGTAATAATAGTGAAAATGATACAAAATCTTGAAAACAAAATGGAGCTACAGATAAATAGCCTGGAGACAAGGATCCAGAAGATGCAAGAAAGGCTTAACAAGGACATAGAAAAAATAAAAAAGAGTCAATATATAATGATTAATGCAACAAATGAGATAAAAACACTCTGGAGGGAACCAACAGGAGAATAACAGAGGCAGAATATATGATAAATGAGGAAGTAGATAGAATGGTAGAAAAAATGAAACAGAGAGGAAAAAGAAAAGAGGATTGAAAGAAACAAAGACAACCTCAGAGACCTCTGGGACAATGTTAAATGTCCCAACATTCGAATCATAAGAGTCCCAGAAGAGGAAGACAAAAAGAAAGACCATGAGAAAATACTTGAGGACATAATAGTTGAAAACTTCCCTTAAATGGTGAAGGAAATAATCACCCAAGCCCAAGAAACCCAGACAGTTCCAAACAGGATAAACCCAAGGTGAAACACCCCAAGACAGATATTAATCAAATTAACAAAGATCAAGCACAAAGAACAAATATTAAAAGCAGCAAGGGAAAAACAACAAATAACACAGAGGGGATTTCCATAAGGAAAACAGATAATCTTTCAGTAGAAACTCTTCAGTCCAGAAGGAAATGGCAGGACATACTTAAGGTGATGGAAGAAAATAACCTATAGTCCTGATTACTGTACACCACAAGGATCACGTTAATATATGAAGGAGAAATCAAAAGCTTTACAGACAAGAAAAGCTGAGCAAATTCAGCATCACCAATCCAGCTCTCCAACAAATGCTAAAGGATCTTCTCTAGACAAAAAACAGAGAAAGGGTATATAAACTCGAACCCCAAACAATAAAATAAATGACAACAGAATCATACTTATCAATAATTACCTTAAATGAAAATAAGTTGAATGCCCCAACCAAAAGACAAAGTCTGGCTGAATGGATAAAAAAACAAGATGTTGTCTACAAGAGACCCACCTTGAAACAAGGTACACATACTGACTGAAAAAGTAGGGGTAGAAAAAGATATTCCATGCAAATAGAGACCAAAAGAATGCAGGAGTAGCAATACTCATGTCAAATAAAATAGATTTTAAAACAATGTCTGTGAAAAGAGACAAAGATGGACACTACATAATGATCAAAATTCAGCCCAAGAAGAAGATATAACAATTATAAATATATATGCACCCAACATAGGAGCACTGCAATATGTAAGACAAATATGAACAAGCATGAAAGGAGAAATTAACAATAACACAATAAAAATGGGAAACTTTATTACCCAACTACAACTATGGATAGGTCAAGAAAACAGAACATTAATAAGGAGACGTAAACTTTAAGTGACAGAATAGACCACTTAGACCTAATTGATACCTATATATATTTCACCCCAATACAAAGAAATTCACCTTTTTCTCAAGTGCACATGGAACCTTCTCCAGGATAGATCACTTCCTGAGCCATAAATCTAGCCATGGTAAATTAAAAAAAAAAAAAAAAAGCATTCCAAGCAACTTTTCTGACCACAGTGCAGTAAGATAAGATGTCAACTACAGAAGAAAAAGCTATTAAAAATCCCAACATATGGAGGCTGAACAACATGCTGCTGAATAACCAACAAATCAGAGAAGAAATTAAAAAAGAAATCTAAAAATGCATAGAAACAAATGAAAATGAAAACACAGCAATCTAAGACCTATGGAATATTGTCAAAGCAGTGCTAAGGGGAAGGTTCATAGCAATACAAGCTTACCTCAACAAATAAGAAAAAAGTCACATAAATAACCTAACACTACACCTAAAGCAACTAGAAAGGGAAGAAATGAAGAACCCCAGAGTTAGTATGAGAAAAGAAATCTTAAAAATTAGGGCAGAAATAAATGCAAAAGAAATGAGACCATAGCAAAATTCAACAAAGCCAAAAGCTGGTTCTTTGAGAAGATAAATAAAACTGGAAAGCCATTAGTCAGATTCATCAAGAAACCAAGGGAGAAAAGTCAACAAAATTAGAAATGAAAATGGAGAGATCACAACAGACAACACAGAAATACAAAAGACCGTAAAAGACTACCGTCAGCAACTCTATGCCCAAATAAATTGACAACTTGGAAGAAATGGACAAATTCTTAGAAAAGTGCAACTTTCCAAAACTGAACCAGGAAGAAATCGAAAATCTTAACAGACCCATCACAAGCACAGAAATTGAAACTGTAATCAGAAATCTTCCAGCAAACAAAAGCCCAGGACCAGATGGCTTCACAGCTGCTTTCATTCAAAAATTTAGAGAAGAGCTAACACCTATCCTACTCAAACTCTTCCAGAAAATTGCAGAGGAAGGTAAACTTCCAAACTCATTCTATGAGGCCACCATCACCCTAATGCTAAAACCTGACAAAGATGCCACAATAAAAATAAAACTACAGGGCAATATCACTGATGAACATAGATGCAAAAATCCTTAACAAAATCTAGCAAGCAGAATCCAGCAACATATTAAAAAAATCATGCATCATGACCAAGTGGGCTTTATCCCAGGGATGCAAGGATTCTTCAATATCCACAAATCAATCAGTGTAATACACCACATTAACAAATTGAAAAATAAAAACCATATGATTGTCTCAAAGATGCAAAGAAAGTCTTTGACAAATTAAACATCCATTTATGATGGGGGGTGGAAAAAGGGAGGGAAAACACACACACACACACACACACACACACACACACACACAACAACTCTCCAGAAAGCAGGAGTAGAAAGAACATACTTCAACATAATAAAAGCTATATATTACAAACCCTCAGCAAACATTATCCTTAATGGTGAAAAATTGGAAGCATTTCCCCTAAAGTCAGGGACCCACTCTCACCACTACTATTTACCATAGTTTTGGACGTTTTGGGCACAGCAATCAGACCAGAAAAAGAAATAAAATGAATCCAGATTGGAAAAGATGAAGTAAAACTGTCACTGTTTGCAGATGACATGATCCTATACATAGAAAACCCTAAGATTCCACCAGAAAATTACTAGAGTTAAACAATGAGTATAATAAAGTTGCAGAATATAAATCAACACACAGAAATCCTTTTCTGTACACTAACAATGAGAAAACAGAAAGAGAAATTAAGGAAACAATTCCATTCACCATTGCAATAACAAAATAAATAAATAAGAAATATATCTACCTAAAGAAACAAAATATCTATATACAGAAAACTATAAAACACTGGTGAAATTAAGCAGAGGACACAAATAATTGGAGAAATATACCGTGTTCATGGATAGGAAGAATCAATATAGTAAAAATGAGTATACTACCCAAAGCAATCTCTAGATTCAATGCAGTCCCTATCAAGCTACCAATGGTATTTTTCACAGAACTAGAACAAATAATTTCACAATTTGTATGTAAGTACAAAAACCTCGAGTAGCCAAGGCAATCTTGAGAAAGAAGAATAGAACTGGATGAATCAACCTGCCTGACTTCAAACTATACTACCAAACCACAGTCATCAAGACTATGATACTGGCACAAAGACAGAAATACAGATCAATGGAACAAAATAGAAACCCAAGAGATAAATCCACACACCTATGGACACCTTATCTTGGACAAAGGAGGCAAGAATATACAATGGAGATAAGACTGTCTCTTCAACAAGTGGTGCTGGGAAAACTTGTCAACCACTTGTAAAAGAATGAAACTAGAACATTTTCTATCTCCATATACAAAAATAAACTCAAAATGGATTATAGACCTAAACATAAGGCCAGAAACTATAAAACTCCTAGAGGAGAACATAGGCAAAACAGTCTCCGTAATAAATCACAGCAGGATCCTCTCTGACCCACCTCCCAGAATATTGGAAATAAAAGCAAAAAAAAAAAAAAAAAAAAAAAAAAAAAAAAAAAAAAAAAAAAAAAAAAAGGACCTAATTAAAATTAAAAGCTCCTGCACAACAAAGGAAACTATAAGAAAGGTGAGAAGGCAGCCTTCAGAATGGGAGAAAATAATAGCAAATGAAGGAACTGACAATGAGTTAATCTCAAAAATATACAACTAATTGCATTGGTTCAATTCCAGAAAAATAAACGACCCAATTAAAAAAAATGGGCCAAAATACTAAACAGACATTTCTCCAAAGACATACAAATGGCTAATAAACACATGAAAAGATGCTTAACATTATTCATTGTCAGAGAAATACAAATCAAAGCCACACTGAGGTAACATTTCATGCCAGTCAGAATGGCTGCTATCCAAAAGTCTACAAGCAATAAATGCTGGAGAAGGTGTGGAGAAAAGGGAACCCTCTTACACTATTGGTGGGAATGCGAACTAGTACAGCCACTATGGAGAACAGTGTGGAAATTCCTTAAAAAACTAGAAATAGATTGCCATATGACCCAGCAATCCCACTGCTGGGAAAACACACGGAGGAAACCAGAATTAAAAGAAATACATAAAATAAAATAAAAGAAATACATATACCCCAATATTCATCTCAGCACTGTTTATAATAGCCAGGACATGGAAGCAACCTAGATATCCATGAGCAGACGAATGAATAAGAAAGTTGTGGTACATATACAGAATGGAATATTACTCAGTCATTAAAATAAAATACATTTGAATCTGTTCTAATGAGGTAGATGAAACCGCAGCCTATTATATAGAGTGAATTAAGCCAGAAAGAAAAACACCAATACAGTATACTATCGCATATATATGGAATTTAGAAAGATGGTAATGATAACCTTGTATGCAAGACAGCAGAGACAAAGATGTGTAGAACAGTCTTTTGGACTCTGTGGGAGAGTGTGAAGGTGAGACGATTTGGGAGAATGGTATTGAAACATGTATGATTAGCATATGTGAAACGAATTGGCAGTCCAGGTTCAATGCATGATCCAGAGTGCTCAGGGCTGGTACACTGGGATGACCCACAGGGATAGGACGGTAAGGGAGGTTGGAGGGGGGTTCAGGATGGGGAACACATGTACACCCATGGCAGATTCATGTCAGTGTATGGCAAAACCAATACAATATTGAAAAGAAATTAGCCCCCAATTAAAATAGATATATTTATATTAAAAAAAAAAAAAAGTCCCTTCGTCAGCAAGGAAATCAATACAGTCAATTCTAAAGGAAATTAACCCTGAATATTCACTGGAAGGACTGATATTGAAACTGAACCTCAGATACTTTGGCCAACTGATGAAAAGGACTAACTCATTGGAAAAGACCCTGATGCTGGGGAAATCTGAGGTCAAGAAAGCAAGATAAGATGATTGGAAGTCACCATAGATTCAACTGACATGTGTTTGATTTCTGTTGGAAATCAATTCATTTGGAAGGACAGGGAAACCTAGAGTACTGCAGTCCATAGGGTCACAAATATAGGGCATGGATTTTCAAGTAAACAACAAGATTTGGCATAATTTTCCTTCTGAGAGCAAGCATCTTGTAATTTTATGGCTGCAGTCACCAACTGCATTGACTTTGGAGCCCAGGAAAAGGAAATCTGCCACTGCTTCTAGTTTATCTCCGTTTCATTTATCATGAGATGATGGGACCAGTAGCCATGATCATAATTTTTTGAATGTTGAGTACTTAATATACATTTTCTGATTCTTATATGCCTGAATTTATTCAGTCTCCAGAACCTCCCAATGCAGCATTTTTGCTTCACTTTATTGGTATTATTATAATACTACTTTCATTTAAATGATCACCAGTTATGCACTTGAGCTTTGACTTTTATGTTTGTATGTTATTAATATTTAATCATTGAATTATATACCTTAACTTCACAACGTTCCAGTGAGGTAGATTATTTGCTTTTATTAATTAGTATTATTTATTATTACTAATTGTATTTAATGGTACCAATCTCTGTTCTAAGCATTTTATATAACTTTATTCATTGAATTTATGTATTCTAATGTATTTAGTCTTCATAGTACTGGTGTAAGGTAGGTATATATATATATATTAATGTTATTAGTTATAATCATTATTTTTTTTATTTTTTTTTATAATCATTATTAATTAATTAGTTTTCTTACTAAGATGGACTGCTTATGTATATGTTACATGCACTTATTCATTGAGCCCTTATACACCTATAATTTTTAATCTTCAAAATATCCCATGGAGACAGCTTTTGTTGTGGTGGCTATTTATTGCTGCCGTTGATAGGAAATCCTTTACCAATGCCAATTTCTGTTCTGAGTACCTATGCACATTCATGTGAAGTCGCTTCAGTCATGTCTAATTCTGCAACACTATGGACCAGCCTCTTCTGTCCATTGAATTCTCCAGGAAAGAATACTGGAGTGGATTGCATGTCCTTCTCCAGTTCTGAATGACCTGGCTTAGCAGGTAAGGACACTGGTGTGGGTTGTCATGCCTCCTCTCTGAATTCCTAGTATACATTTATTCTTAGACTCCAATATATCTTAAAATATTTATTCTTCAAGATTACTTTTAGGTAGGTTTTTTTATTATTCTTATTAATAATTGTAGGAATTATTACTGGTTAGTTTGGAATTTAGTTATTATTATAATTACTACTGGTTAGTTCTGAGCAATACTGGTTAGTTCTAAGTACTTTATTATATGGTTGGACTCATTAGATTACTCATTATATACCTTAACTTATTTATTCTTCAGAGCATCCCAGTAAAATAGGGTTTCTTGCTCTGGTTATTTTATTATTTCTGTCTTATTATTTCCAGATGGTTGTTTACTAGAGCTGACCTCTATTGAAAGGATTGTATATGCATTTAATAAATGAGTGCTATACATCCTACTTAGTCATCACAGATTTGAATATGATAGGTTTTATTGTTATTGTTTTTGTTGTTGTTGTTCAGTCACTAAATTGTGTTTGACTGTTTGTGGCTCCGTGGATTCCACCAAGTCAGGCTGCCCTGTCATTCACTGTCTCCCAGAGTTTGCTCAAATTCAAGTCCATTGAGTCAGTGTTGCTATCTAACCATCTCAGACTCTGCCACCCTCTTTTCCTGACCTAAATCTTTCTCAGCACCAGGATCTTATCCAATGAAACACATCAGGTGACCAAGGTATTGGAGTTTCAGCTTCAATAATTAATAATAGTAACTTATTTTTAATGTAAAATTCACATAATATAAAACATATCATTTTCAGTCAGTTCAGTCAGTTCAGTCGCTCAGTCGTGTTCGACTCTTTGTGACCCCATGAATCACATCTCACAGCATATTATTCTTTATAATTTGTGTTTTAGTACTTTTATTCTTCGAATTTATTCTTCAAATCCTACAAAGTTTATTCAATCTTTACAGTATACTAGTAAGCTAAGTTTTGTTGTTATTTTATTCATACAAATCAGGTTTTTTGTTTGTTTGTTTGTTTTAACAAAATTGACCCTTTCATATTTAGTAAATCATTGCACATTAATTTATATAACATTAAAGTAGTTATTACTTTGCTTTAATTAATTCTGGCCATTAAGTACTTTAATCTATTTACCCCTTGAATTCGATAATCTTTCATTTTTATGGCATGTCAATGAGGTAAGTTTTGTCATTGTAGTTGTTTTTACCACTTCAGTCAGTTCAGTCGCTCAGTTGTGTCCGACTCTTTGCGACTTAGTATTTTACCAATACTCATCTCTTTTCCAAGCCTTAAGTGTGCATTTACCTATTGAATCCTATCCGCCTTGGCTAATTGAATCCTATTATTGCTGTTGTTCTGTTGCTCAGTAAAGTCCTCCTCTTTATGACTCCATCAAATACCTTGACTAATGTTTCCACAGCATTCCAGATAGGTGGATTATTTTGTTGTTGTGTTGTTATATTAGTGTTATTCTTTGTTATCACTAATTATTTACTAAAGACCTCTTTTCCCCTAATTTCCTTAGTTCTTTGATACATTTACCCAAATTCTTACACACTTTATTTAACACATTTAGTGAGTGAACAACATGGGTTTTATGTTTTCTATTCTTTATTTCTAATATTTTCATTATTATTGTTAGCTTGTCTTTTCCTAATGCCATCCTCTTTTCTCAATTCAGTTCTGTTCAGTCGCTCAGCCATGTCTGACTCTACCACCCCACGGAATCCAGCACAACATACTTTCCTGTCCATCACCAACTCCAGGGATTGCTAAAGTTCATGTCCACCGAATCAATGATACCATCCAACCATCTCATTCTATGTGATGACCTTCTCCTCCTGTCTTTAATCTTCCCAAGCACCAGGGGTTTTTCCAATGAGTCAGTTATTCACATCGGGTGGCCAAAGTATTGGAGCATGAGCTTCAGCATCAGTCCTTCCAATGGATATTCAGGACTGATTTCCATTAGGATTGACTGGCTTGGTCTCCTAGAAGTCCAAGGGACTCTCGAGAGTCTTTTTCAACACCATAGTTCATAAGCATCAGTTCTTTGAAATTCAGCTTTCCTTATGCCCCAACTCTCACATTCATAAATGACTACTGGGAAAACCATAGCTTTGATCAGATGGACCTTTATTGGCAAAGTAATGTCTCTTCTTTTTAATATGCTCTCTAGTCTTGCCATAGCTTTGTTTACAAGAAGGAAGTGTCTTTTAATGCCATGACTACAGTCACCATCTGTGATGATTTTGGAGGCAAAGAAAGTAAAGTCTGTCACTGTTTCTCCATCTATTTGCAATGAGGTGATAGAACCGGATGCCATGATCTTTTTTAATGTTGAGATTTAAGCCAGTTTTTTTACTTTCTTCCTTCATTTTAATTTAGAGACTCTTTAGTTTCATTAGAGGCTCTTTAGTCTTCACTTTCTTCCATAACGGTGGTGTCATTCTCATATCTGAGGTTATTATTTCTCCCTGAAATCTTTATTCCAGTTTGTGCTTCATCCATTTCACCATTTCACATAATGTACTCTGCACATAAGTTAAATAAGCAAGGTGATAATATACAGCCTTGACATACTCCCTTATCAATTTGGAACCAGCTCAATCTACGGTTATAACTGTTGTTTCTTGATCTGCATACAGATTTCTCAGGAGGCAGGTAAGATGGTCTGGCATTCCCATCACTTTAAGAATTTCCCACAGTTTGTTTCAATACACACAGTCAAAGGCATTTGCCTAGTCAATGAAGCAGAAGAAGATGGTTTTCTGGAATTCTCTTCCTTTTTCTATTATTCAGCAGATGCTGGCAACTTGATCTATGGTTTCTCTGCCTTTTCTAAATATAGCTTGAATATCTGAAAGTTTTTGGTTCATGTACTATGGAAACCTAGCTTGGAGAATTTTGAGCATTACTTTGCAAGTCTGTGAGATGAATGCACTTGTGCTGTAGTTTGAACATTCTTTGGCATTGCCTTTCTTTGAGATTGCAATGAAAACTGATATGTTTTCAGTCCTATGGCCACTGCTTAGTTTTCCAAATTTTATGGCATAGTGAGTGTAACACTTTCATAACATCATCATTTAGGATTTTAACTACCTCAACTGTAATTCCATCACCTCCACTAGCTTTGTTCATTATTATGCTTCCTAAGAACCACTTTACTTGGCATTCCAGGATGTCTGGTTTTAGGTGAGTGATCATATCATCATTGTTACCTGTGTCATGGAAGTTTTTTGCATAGTTCTTTGGTGTATTCCTGCCACATTTTCTTAATATCTTCTGCTTCTGTTAGGTACATATCCTTTCTGTCCTTTATTGTGTCCATTTTTGCATGAACGCCTCCCTTTGTATCTCTGATTTTCTTGAAGAGATCTTTAATCTTTCCCATTATTTTGTTGTCCTTTATTTCTTTACACTGATTGCTTAGGAAAGCTTTCTTATCTCTCCTTGCAATTCTTTGAAACTGCATTCAGATGGCTACAGCTTTCCTTTTCTCCTTTGCTTTTAGCATCTATTCTCTCAGCTATTTGTAACGCCTTCTTAGACAACCATTTTGTCTTTCTTCTTCTTGGTGATGGTTTTGATCACTGTCTCCTGTACTATGTTATGACAGCAACCCATAGTTCTTCAGGTGCTCTATCAGACCTAGTCCCTTGAATCTATTTGTCACTTCCAGTCTATATAGTAAAGGCTTGTATTTAAGTCAAACCTGAAAGGTCTGCATATAAGTTAAATAAGCAGGGTGACAATGTAGCAGAAAGTGAAGAAGAACTAAAGAGCCTCGTGATAAAAGTGAAAGAGGAGTGTGAAAAAGTTGGTTTAAAGCTCAGCATTGAGAAAATTAAGATCATGGCATCTGGTCCCATCACTTCATGGCAAATACATGGGGAAACAGTGACTGACTTTATTTTTCTGGGCTCCAAAATCACTGCAGATGGTGATTACAACCATGAAATTAGAAGACACTTGCTCCTTGAAATGGAGGTTTTGACCAACCTAGACAGAATATTGAAAAGCAGAGACATTACTTTGTCAACAAAGGTCCATCTAGTCAAGATTATGGTTTTTCCAGTGGTCATGTATGGATGTGAGAGTTGGACTATTGAGAAAACGTAGGGCAGAAGAATTGGTGCTTTTGAACTGTGGTGTTGGAGAAGACTCTTTAGAGTCCCTTGGACTGCAAGGAGATCCAACTAGCCCATCCTAAAGGAGGTCAGTCCTGGGTGCTCACTGGAAGGGCTGATGCTGAAACTGAAACTCCAATGCTTTGGCCACCTGATGCGAAGAGCTGACTCATTTGAAAAGACCCTGATACTGGGAAAGATTGAGGGCAGGGGGAGAACGGGATGACAGAGGATGAGATGATTGAATCAGTGACTCAATGGACATGGGTTTGGGTGAACTCTGGGAGTTGTTGATGGACAGGGAGGCCTGGAATGGTGCAGTTCATGGGAAGCAGAGTTGGACACAACTGAGTAACTGAATTGTGCTGAACTGAACTGAATGGTCTAGTGATTTTCCCTACTTTCTTCAATTGAAGTCTGATTTTGAAATTAGGAATTCATAATCTGAGCCACAGTCAGCTTCTTGTCTTGTTTTTGCTGACTATATAGAGTCTCTCCATCTTTAACTGTGGATATGATGGTCATCTGAATTAAATTTACCTGTTCCTGTCCATTTTAGTTCACTGATTCCTAAAATGTCAGTGTTCACACTTGCCATCTCCTGTTTGACCACTTCTAATTTACCTTTGTTTTAGAATCCAGAGTCGCAAAATACTCCTCGGAGGGCATTCAAAACAGTGAAGTACAGTTTATTACACTAATGCGCCCAAGGGTAATCGGTTCCCAACAAAAAGCCTAATGATTTCAGAGGACTCAGTTTTATACCCTCTTCTAAAAGACTGGTTACGTGTTAGTAATTGGTTGTACAACACACAGGTGTGACAGAATTAACAAACACAATATGTAAGTGTCTGGGCTAACGTTAATCTAACTGAGACAACCTGACCTTTACTTCCAATCTTTGTTTGCTATATGTGAGGAGAGGGTTTCCTGGTTTTTCTTTAATAATGGTTAACTGGGTTCAGGCCCAGTTCACATCCTGCCTTAAGATGGCTGACAGTCTTCAAGATGGAGTCCCTCTTGTTCTCCTCTGAGAGGCCCCAACACCCCCACCCTCACCCCTTGATGCTCATCTTATTTGTAACTAATGTTGTGCATCAGTCATGGATAAGTATTGTACATCGGGGCTATGTAGTTGCAGCAAGGCTGTCAGTCTAGAGGTTACACACTGAGTTATACATTGGAGAATACAAGAACTAAAAATTAATAATACAATGATTAAGAAAATAATCAAAAAAAGTTTTTTTTTTTTTTTTTTTTTTTGTTCCACCAATCACCTTTGATTCAAGAAAATGTCAATGACCAAAAAGGAGGATTGTCATTAGACATATCTTTTATCTCAAATGTCAGCCCATGTCCTTGATCAATTTGGTTAGAGCTCAGATTACACCAAGAAAGAATTAACAGGTTATGACTTACCAAAGAAATAAACATTTCTCGCTGTTGTCTCAAGAATTAGCAGACCTCTCTGTGCAAGGGAGACACCCCCCCCCCCCAGGAAGTCCATCCATCATCAACAAAAGTATGGCTCCACAAACCCAACAGTTAAGTTCACATACAAGGGGGCCCAGGACAGGTACACATTATCCTGGGACTATTACTTGTAGTCCCAGTAGGTTGGTCATGCTGATTATGAATAGCAGAATCATCAGTAGTGGCTCCATCCTGGATCTGTGGTTGTGAATGGAAGAGGAGTCCAGTCTTCAATGATTCCTCCTGCTTAGTGTGGGCTTTTGTCCCTTTTCCTCCACTGCTGCCTTGAGCTGAGTGTGGTGAATCCAGGGAGTGATACCTGATACTTTAACTGCAGTGGGAGTGGTTAGTGCAATTGTGTGTGACCCTTTCCAGGTGAGGGACAATATCTGCTGCTTCCAATTCTTTACACATACTTAATCTCCTGACAAGTATGTGTGTACAGTAGTGCCTAGAGAAAATGGAATTCCTTTCTAAACATAGGGGTTGATGTCTTAGATCAGCTTCCCTAACTGTTTCTGTTGCCACAACACCTCCATCCTTCCTCTTTATGATAAATTTCCCTTTACTTCTGAATAAGGGGGGGGGGGAGGCCTCCCTAACATTATCTCATATAGGGAATATCCATGAGACCATTGTGTGTGGGTGTGTGTGGGGGGGGTTGGGGGGGGTGTCATTCTGATCCTCATTAACACTAATGGCAGCTAATGGCAGCATGTACATCCGAGGGGTGGGCCAGTTTCTTGCACCCATTTTGCCAAAGTCACCTTGATGTCCCAGTTCATTTTCTCAACCATTCCTGAGCTTTGTGGTCTATACGTTGTAGGTGTTTCCATTTAATATTTACTGTTTTGCAAACCAGTTGAAGTAACTCAACCTCAAATGCAGGCTCATTATCTGATTCTATATTCACAGTGAACTGAAACCTAGAAATAATATCTCTCAACATACATCGGGCCACTTTCTTTGTTTTCTCAGTCTTGGTGCGATAAGCTTCCACCCATCCTGGAAAAGTACATACCATCACCAGCAAATATTTGTATACTTAGCATGGCTTAATGTCAGTGAAGTCCACCTCTAGATGTTCAAATAGAGCTGTCCTCTTAAATTGTATTCCAGGAGGTTCTGTCTCCTTGGGAACCAGGCTATTTTTTAGAACAGGTTAAACATTGGCAGCTTGCATCTGCAGACAAGGCTGTTAGACATTATTGCAAGTCTTATTTTACCTAAATGGGTGGATTGATGGAAATCCATAACCAGTTGAAATGCCAGCCTAGAGGGGATGAAAATTCTCCCATCTGAGAGTTTCCACCATTCATCCTCCCACCGTGTTCCTCACTCAGTTTGTGCCCAGCTGATTTCTTCCTTGTCAAAAACTGGGGTCACTTGGGCAGTTAGTAGGCTAGACACCACAGATGTCACCATCAGTTTGGTTGCTGTATTGTTCTGGGTGACTTCTTGCTTTGCCTCTTAGTTCACCAGACAAGAGTGTGCATTGTATACTGTTATCCTCGATCTGAGATTGTAAAGAACAGATATCTCTAGAGCACAAATATGGAAATAGAAGTTAACAATAAAAGGTATGCAAGGATTAGGATCTGGGCTTTTGCCTGCAAATAGCATCAGCCCCCTGATCCCCACTTTTTTTTCTAAGTCATCATTTTCTTTATTCTTCTGTGCCACCATTCTGTCAGGTCAGTTCATTGTTGGTCTGGTCCTGACACTTTCCAGCATTGAGAACGAGTCTTTGCCATCAGGAGTAGGTCATCCACATATTGTAGGATATGACAGTAGCATCTGATGGGAAGAAGAGGAGATCTGTTGCCAGGGCCTCCGCAGATATTTTAAGGCAATTTTTTGAATCCTTGTGATAGCTGAGTCCAAGTCAGCTGGGTCTTCTGCCCCATCCTAGGGTCTCAAATCCTGAGCTAACCAATAATCTTTTCCCTGTCCTTCTTTGGGAGGAAAGGGGTGTTTCATTGTGGTTAACATTCCATCACTATACCTGTGTCCTTCAGGCTATCAATGTGGAGCTTGATTCCCTCCCTGGCATCCAGCAGTGTAAGATATTGGTTTTGTTTTGTTTTTTGTTTGTTTGTTTTTTTTTTTTTTCCTTATGGGCTAGACTCCCACCTTTAGCTCTACTATCACCAGAGGGTGGTTTTCCGCAAGTCCAGGGGGTTACTTTCAACCCATACTTCAGGAAACATCTTTATTAGGGGTTCCAGTGTCTGTGGCCCTCCAGATGACTGATAGAGCTTCCATTCATCATCCCTTGGTATCACCACAGACATGAGGAAAATCTCTGTTCCTACTGGCAATTTTACCAGTGAAGCAACTTACATACTTCTGTGAGGACCTGGCATCTTTCTTCTGTACTGAAAAGGGTTAGGAGAAATTGGGCTATGTCATCCCACACTGGTCAGTGGGTCCTGAAAATAATCTCTGTTAGATGAATCATACCCTGTGGCTTCTTAGAATAGGGAAGGGTATGCCTTTGCCAGTTCAAGAGATCCATGGTAAAGAATAGCTGACAGAAAAGAGCAGTGTGGCTAGGATGGATTTGCCCATCTGGCCCCACCTGTGATACTGCTTGGACCTCCCTAAGAGGTATTTGCAAAACTTCTCTCTCTTGAGGTTCCTTTGTAGACCTAAGCTGCCTCTGAACACTTGACTCTCCCTTTCTCTCCTCTTCTAAATTGGGGAGGGTTGGGTTTAATGTTGGTGCAGTAGCTCCTGTCACACTTCGTGGTACACTAGCAGGGAGAGGAAACCTCCTCCACTGGGGGAGGCAGAGGAGGAATTCCTCCTCTCTTGTCCCTTACTCTTGTTCTGGGGATCCCCTTCATGTTCTCCAGTGTGGAGGGGAGGGTGGGAGTTCCTCCTCCTCCAGATCATAATATATTTCCTTTATTTTTTCTCCCTTGGATTTTGCCTTCACAAGCAAAATCTTGCTCTCTCCTTTTCTAATATAACATACCTGGGCCCAAGGAGGTAGATTTTGTGCAATTAGTAGCCATGAGTATAGGAAATGGTCTGGGTGTCCTGGCTGTTCAGTTACCATAGAGTACACAGTTCAAACTTTGTCCAATTCTATGGTTCCTCTGAGAGCCATGCTATCCCAAAGAATGGCCAGTCTAGCTCACAAAATGTTCTGAGCTTGTCTGGGGTTAACTTTATATTATAGTTTCTTCCAAAACCCTATTGAATTTTTTAAATTATTCATTCAGGTAAGGTTGGTGTGGATTCTCTGCTATTCTTCCTACTTTTCACTTTCCTTCTATCACTTAGAGCAAGTCCAACTTTTATTTCATCACTCCTTTGCTAGGATCTTGTACCACAGCCATGGCTGATGTCTCCACTCAAAGAAGTATAACTGCCACTGTACCTCAGCTATGACCAGAGTTTTTCCATGGTAATACCTCTCATGTTTCTCTGTCAGCAGTCATCCAAATGCAATCTATTAAGGCTTTCATGTACTGCTCCTTGCATAAGTGTGATCCTGGCGAGATCCCAGTCTGTCTTATCATGGGCCACTGCAGACGAATATGAACCCAGAGCCACAGTTCCCAGTCTGATCCTAAACAACATTCAGGAGGTCCCTGAATACCTAAGGAGAATGGGAGGTGTTGCACAAATGGGACAGTTCCTTGGAAACCAGTAAATACATTGACAAACAATTGGCACAGATTCAGCTAACAGGGTTTTACTTATTTCAGTAAACAATTCCCCACTGAGCCTACAAGGACACAGTCACCACAGGTTCATCCAGCCCCAGTGAGTTGATCAGGCCCCTTCCACTATTACAGTGGGACCTACCTGTGTGCTTCTCTCTGTCATCCACACTCTTGTGAAGTCCACCTAGAAAGATGAGTCAATAAAACAAGAGCCAATCCAAGAAAGGAGGTACCTTCTCCTCCCAGAGGCTCTTATCCCAGTGAAAGCCTCAAATGGAGTCTCAGTGTGACAGTCTCTGTGAGGGTTTCCCAGCCAACACACTAGAAATTTTGTAGAATCCAGAGTTGCAAAACAATCCTTGGAGGACACTCAATACAGTGGAGTACAGTTTATTACACTAGCAGGCCCAAGGGGAATCGGTTCCCAACAAGGACCCTGATGATTTCGGAGGACTCTGTTCTATACCCTCCGCTACATGACCGGTTACACGTTAGTAATTTGCTTTACAGTATGAAGGTGAGGAAGAATTAACAACAGTAACATGAATGTTCAGGCACTATCATTAATCTAATTAACACAATCTGACCTTTTCTTCCAGTCTTTGTTTGCCATCAGTGAGGATGAGGTTTCCTGACTTTTCTCTGATGATAGTTAACAGGGTTCAGGCCCAGTTCCCATCCTGCCTTAAGATGATGGTCAGTCTTCAAGATGGAATCCCTCTTGCCCTCCTCCCAGCCTCCCAAACATCTTGATTTGTGGACTTAACATTCCAGGTTCCTATGAAATATTGTTCTTTACACCACTGGAGTTGTTTTGCTTTGGCTCAGCCGCTTCTTCACTGAAGCTCTTCAAAGAGGCTGGAGGCTTCATTCTGGAGCTCTTTCTCCACTCTTCTCCAGTAGCATATTGTTCACCTACCAACTTGGGGAGTTCATCTTTCAGTATTCCTTCAATGTTCTTTCACTGTTTAGACAAGTGCTCTGCCATCTTGTCTCCAATCCTCTTTTCTAAGTACTTTTTATGCATTTACTGATTAAGCCTCTATATACTACACCTAGTTAAAAAAACTTCCATAGCATCCCAATGATATGTTTCATTTTTATTATTTATTATTATTCATGTTGTTGGTGGTGTTTTTAGTTAGTGTTTTACTAATGCCTACCTGTATTCCAAATATTTCAAAGACTTATTTCTTGAATCCTATACCGTCATGTAGTCTTCACAGCATCCCTGAAGTAGGTTTTTTCCTACTTATCATCCTCACAATTATTATTATTACTACTTACATTTTACTCTTCTTAGTACTTAGATACAGTTTCTCATCAGATCTTCTAAGTCTTAATTTCTTTAGTGTTCATAGCATCCTAGTTAAGTATCCATCATTGTTGTATTTGTACTATTATTACTATTGGTATTGTTATTATTGATTTGTGTTCTATTAATGCTGACATCAATTCTCAGTACATTGAGTTTACACCAATTCTCAGTACATTGCACTCCTTGAACTCTGCTCACCTGAAATTATTCAGTCTTCACAGCATAGCAATTGTTGCTTTCAATTATTACTATTAGCTAGCACTTCAATAAACCAAACCTCCGGGGAGGAGCCAAGATGGCGGAGGAGTAGGACAGGGAGACCACTTTCTCTCCTACAAATTCATCAAAAGAATAACTGAACGCAGAGCAAACTTTGCAAAACAACTTCGGATCGCTAGCTGAGGTCATCGGGCGCCCAGAGAAGCAGCCCATTGTCTTCGAAAGGAGGTAGGACAAAATATAAAAGATAAAAAGTGAGACAAAAGAGATAAGGACGGAGATCCGTCCCGGTCCCGGGAGCTCTTAGGTGGCATTGCTTGGGGTAGGGTCCGGGCCGAGTGCCCTGAGGACAATCGGAGGGAACTTCTGTGAGTTGCCAACTTGAACTGTGGGAGACCAAAAGAGAGAGAGTAAATTAACCGGCCCGAACACACTGCCGGCCGTTCGCAGAACAAGGAGACCGAGAGGGTCCAGAGAGGAGCTCACAGGCTGCGGACCGGCCCAGCCCCGCTGGAGGCAGGAGGCAGGAGGCAGGGGGAGGGGAAGGTCGCGGCGAGACACAGGGCGCAGGCACCCGACCGGCGCGGCGGGGACTGGGGCTGGGGACGCGGAGGGCAGAAGGCGCAGGCACCCGACTGGCGCCGCGGAAACTGAGACTGGGTCCGCGGAAGGGAGTGGGCCCGCCACACCTGGGTAGAGTGCGCCCACCAAGCCCCTGGCTGCCTGGACCGCTCTGACGGGGAGGGCACAGAGAGCAGGCGCAGCTTTTCCTTCCGCGCTTTTGTGGAACACCCGAGGGCTGGAGCCTCGCGCAGCGCGGGGCGCGCTCCATATAGAACAGCCGGGAGCCTGAGCAGCACAGACGGAGAAAGCAGCGTCAGCCCCTCCCGGCAGCCCCAGCCCATCCCCGCGGCGC